>NC_034013.1:771448-1038066 GCF_000346465.2 Prunus persica | reverse complement strand
GTGTGTGTGTGTGTGTGTGTGTGTGTGTGTGTGTGTGTGTGTGTGTGTGTGTGTGTTTGTGTGTGTGTGTGTGTGTGTGTGTGTGTGTGTGTGTGTGTGTGTGTGTGGGGGGAGAGTGAAGGAGGGACGGGGTTAGAAGAGAGAGAACGAACCAGACAATACCCAAGTCAACAATAAAGAAATTGTGGGAGGATTCATTAATGAAACCCAAAATGTAAAGATAACAGCATCCAAACCAGGAAAAAATGCATTTTAAAAACTGAGAACCTGCCTATAACTTGCACAAGACCGAAAAAAACAGTAACCGAAAGATTCACCATTAAAACTCAACCTCACTTTGGAAGGCTTCAAACCCATATAGAAATAATCAAGAACAAGAACCATAAAAATGGTGGTTGTGAAGGCCATAGTGCCAAGAATCATGAAGAATGAGATGAGCCAGTGTTCACCTTTGACGATAATAAATGACTGATAGCAACAATGCTTTCAAAGCGAAAGGTGTAAGGCGAGTTGAAGCTTTTCGGTACCTGAACTATTGTAATTAAAATAAATCAAAAATAGTTTAAGAAGATAATGATTATTATTCAAACATAATAATTGATCACAAATCGTAATATACTCAATTAGTTGCACAATCAACACCTCCCACCCCACAACGAAAAACAAAAAACACACACACAAGAAATATCATCCTTTGCACCAACACATGCTGGTGCAAATGCGCATACATAGGATTGTTATTTACAGATGTGCAACGGATAGAGCATCAGTTAATAACTTGTCAACACTAGAACTTACCTGAAGTTCAGAGATCAAGTGTAAATCATCATTTGCACCAACAAAAACAAGCACAAAGACAACCTCATGCTCACACAGAGCATTGGTATGAGCAAACGTTCAAACCATAGAGCATCAGTTAATAACTTGTCAACAATTGAACTTACCTGAAGTTCAGAGATCAAGTGTAAACCATCATCTGCCCTAACAAACCATCACAAATACGCTCACAAAGAGGACTGTTATAAACAAATGTGCAAAAGGACGGAGCATAAGTTAATAACTTGTCAACAACTGAACTTACCTACAGTTCAAAGATCAAGTGTAAACTATCATCCGCACCAACACATACAGCAATCATGCTCACACAGAAGAATGTTGTGAACAGATAGATATACAGCAGAACCTTCAGAACATGAAAATACAACAGAACATTATCACTTTTCTATCCAAAATAGTTATATAAAAAATAATAACAAAATGGTCAACATATGTGGGCTCAAAGCATTAAAGTTCTAAAACTTAAGAGGGTTAGTTTCATTTGCGAACTAAAGATTGAAAAAGTTACAACATAAACAATCCGTTAGCCCGCATCTTCACAGATTTATTTAATAAGCATTAAGCTTATCATAGTATCAATGTTTCCTTGCAACTGTAACTTCTCAATATACCATGAATTCTAAATGTTGGGCTATTTAATCTTAATTGTGGGGAGAATCCCACAAGTCAGGGGTAGGCAGCAATTTTAAAGACTTTTGGTAGTGCTAGAATCGAGATTAATAGACGGAAAAGGTTTCGAAACAAGTTTGAGAGTGCAAACCAGAGTATTCCACTAGAACAATGAGACAGGTCACAATTAAGTGCTACAATAATCAGATATGTAGAAGAAGAACAAAAACCCTAAACAAACCCTAAAAATATAAAAATATTTCAATTATGGACTCAGGGATCCAGGCTCTCATTATCAAATACAACACCACCAAACTTGAGCTAATTTGATGATACAAAATGTCACAACTATTGTTTCACTTCTTCAGATGCATACCTTCAGGTTAATGACAGCTACTCTATTTCCTGGTGCTGAGTTCTTATTTTCCATAGCCCAAGTCATTGACTTTAGACAAGGAAGTACAACCTACAGAAAAACCCAGATCAATGCCATGATCTTGCACTCAGAAAAAAAGGATAAACAAGAACAGAAACAAAGCAAAGAACTCTTTTCCATACCACGTTCTCAGGAGTACCATCATTCCAATGAAGAGATACAGGGGCCATTCTTGGAAAATTCAAGTCAGAAACAGTTTGAGCAGGTGCACCAGCATCATTCAGATTAAATCACTTCATTACTTCATCTTGGCGTGGCCACAACAAAGAGGTCATATCGGACGTTGATGCGGAGTTCTTCCTGTCATCATAGCCAGTCACAGTAACCTGGGAGCTACGAGTCGCAACTTTAGCTACATTTTTCTTAACAACAGAAACCTTCTTCCCACCACCTCTAATAGCAGTCATTGCTGCAATAAAAGTTTCGGTAGTGGTTGCTCCATCCTCTGCGTATTTGATGGCTTCTCAACATAGGTTGTTGTACCATAAAGTTAGGGAGTCTTGGGCATGTAATTCACCAAGGCATGACTAAGCTACTTCACAAATTTCGTTGAAACCCACTTGTCTTGACCCTTTAACTATATCCTAAGCATTCCTTCTTTTCAAACCCTCTCTGCCACATAAAAATTCCTGACCACTGGTTGCCCATCAGGTTTAGAACAACTAGATTGACCAACTTTGGGGCTAAAACCCGAACGTCTGGTGTATTCATCATAGAAAGTCTTGGCAGCCTCTTCAGAATTAAATTCCACACCCACCTATGGATCGGAAATCCCATCCTCATCGTGAGACTCGGAATTTTCAGCATTATTCACTTCTCCACCTTCACTCAGTTCAAAAGGGGAGACGGGATTTGAACTCTGGCTTCTGATGGTATTCACTAATATCAAAACAACAAAAAATAATGCAGAAACCAAATATGTGGAATAACTCAAAGAAGACGAGCATGTTAGAGAGTGCTCATTTCTTTTACTTGTATGTATGCATTGTCTGGATGCTGTGCAAAGCTAGGGACAAATAATAAAATAAAACACACTGCAGTTTATCTACAGTACAGATGCACTTCCATTAGTCATCAAGAATACAAAATGAGAATGAAATGCGAAGAGCAACAAAGGATGCCCCTGATGGCTTTGTGAAACTTATGTGAAGATGACCATAAAGATAAGAGAAGCGTGCATATGCAAAAATAACCCAAACAAGATGGGCAGAAAGAACTTCTACATGAGGTCATTAGTAATTACAGCTTACAACAGAGAAGTTCGGATTTTAAAAACTTAACCTTTTCTCACTTTCTAATTGCAACAACTGTGACATTGTTTCTTTATCTAACTTGAATCCTGCTATGTCTACCTCCTTGCATACATCCCTACACTTTGCCAGCCTCCCAGAAACCATGTACATTTTAATCAAGTCCCGGTAGACATCATATGTCGGAGAGAAACCTGCTTCCTTAAGCTTGGAAATATATCTTACAGCCCTTGGAAGATCATTCAGAGCAACAAAAAGCTTTATTGCCACACGATAAGCTGGAAAATCAAAGGGACAGTTTGAAGCCTCCATTTCCCAAACCACAGCCAAGGCCTCCCTGTATTTCTTCTCTGAATAGCGGCTATGAATCAGAGTTGTGTACATAACAACACTTGGATCATGCCCAGATTGTCTAAACCAGTCATAAACACTCTCCACAACTTCAAATTTTCCAAGCCTAATGCACACTTTCATAATAGCAGTACAATCCTGCTGGGTTAAATTCAGGTCTTCTCTTTTCCCAAGCTCGTCCAGTAAGGTCCCTATAAGCCTGTGCTTATCCGGGTTCTTCCCAAGCTCCAGTATTAGCTTGGCATATACGCTCGTATTCAACTTTCTTCCACTATTCTTAGCTATGAATATAAGCTTCCAAGCAAGATGCAAGCTTCCCCCTTTGATGAACCCTCTTGCCATTGCCTCAATCACACCACGACTTGCCAAACTTGTGAATTTGTCCAAATTGAATGGCAGTTTAAGCTCATGGTATCTTGCCAGGACCTCAACAGCGGAAGCCAAAAGCCGGTCATCCGGGAAGAGGTGAGGCTGTTTCTGAGCCCAAGAGAAGGTCTGCAGAGCTCTGTCAGGGAGACCCATGTGACCCAATTCCCTAATTGTCATGGAGAGAGACCCTTTTCTAAGAAAGGGAACCCACTTGTTGAGAATTAGTCCCACATCTTCAACTACCCCAAGGCTTCTAATTTCCCTTGCTAAACCAACAAGCGCATTGGGATTCTTGTAGACTTGGTCACAAATGGGTGCCATCTTGACATGTTTCTTCGGCCTAGGAAGTCCCAAAGGTCGAAGCTTGTAAGGAAGTGGGAGGGGGAGAGGCCTTTGTCTATCCAACTTTCCAGGCTTTTGGGGTATCCTCCCTTGGAAAAGTGATGAAATAGCTTCAATCTCATCTGCCTCCCAAGCAATATCTTCGCCATCTTCTTCTGCTTCTGCTTCCTTAAATTCCGTTTGAGATGATGGTTCTGTGGTGTTCCTCAACAAGTGATTGATTCCAAAATCCGGAGGAAGTTTGGTGCGCTGCGGGTAGCGAAGGTTGCTGGGAAGTCTTCTCCTTGTACTAGAATTAGAACGCGCCATCAGAGACACCCTACCATTTCCATTCCCATTTCCTGCAAAACTTTCTTGGAACAAAATGGGATTTATACCCAAGAATGCGCAATCCATTTTCTTCAACCTGAGTACTTGATTACCGACCGAAAGAGAAGACGAGAGAGAGAGAGAGAGAGAGAGACAGAGACAGAGACAGAGACAGAGACAGAAGACGCTTGGAGAGATGAGAGATGAGAGATGAGGAAGAAGAGAGTGCGGCTAAGGGGTTGAGTTTTTCTGTGTTGCAGTGGCAGCCACTGGCTGTAAACAGTCACTTTTTAAGGGGGCACATATGTCTTTTCCATATATTTCCAAATTAAGTAAAGGAAAAAACCTGAACAGCAACAGGAGATGAGGCAGAGAATTTCGAGGAAGACGAGGAGTACGATGAGATGATCCGTATAATAGAATCTCAAGTTTTAAGAACCGGTGCGAGTGAGGAGGGAAGAGGGGATCGACAGTTAGTAAAAACCAACTTCCCACATCTAGTTGCGTGTGTTGCGTGTATATTTTTGGGTAAATTCAGAAGTTACTAATGCCCACTTTTAATGGAAATAAATTCTGAGATTAATTGTGATGTGAGATGTGAATGACGTGTCGTTTACACTATCGCTTGTATTTACTTCCTCAGGCAAAGTTCTGGATTCGAGTCCTAGCATACGTGTTGTGTGTGTAAATTTAATATGCTATCGCCCCTTTCAATAGAAAAGGTAAATTTTTTATGCTATTAATATACTTTGATTTTAAAATGGCCAAACAACACTAACTTTATTTTTATTTTTAATTCCACACACCCTATTTGAACAGATTTTACCCCTTTTTTTTTCACACTCAGTAGCCATAGAAAATAACAGCTAAAAGGATAGAGTAAAAAAAAATTATCATCATCTCGTTGATCAAATCTTATAGCCTCAGCCAAAATATTATGAGGGTACTCTCAATTTAGAGAGAGGTTTAGTTGGAATTCTATATTGAATTTAAGCGGAAAAGATATGGGCTTGGTTTTTTTCACGAGTGCTTTGTCTTCTGGCCTAACCCGCTGCAGCACTGTCTATTTATTTTTGTTCTGACCTTGCAGTGCAGCATAATTTTATCCACTGAGAATTTTTTTTTCCAAAACTGCATGTAAATGAATATTGTAGATAATGCCCGAGTACCTGAACAATTAAATGACATTAGCGATGTTAGAACTCACGAGCACCTGAAAAATCATATACTCCAACTACCATAGTGTGGCAAAACAAACAATTCATATCTTATGCTACAACGCAAGGGGAAAAAAAGACTAGTGAAGCTGGGAGCTCCATGAGAGAGAACTTGCCACACCAGCTTACAGCTATCAGAATTAACTCTACCAATTCCTATTGAATAAAATCTTGTATCTCGCACAAACATGTCAAATAGTGTTACTCTAATTCTGGCGTGTCGTAGATTTTTTGACCGCATACACCTATCAAATCTCTTTGATGCTTTGGATTTGGTACATGTACAAATATGTTGACAACAATCTTACACAAAGGGAAGGGCGGGCTATGCAAAGATGTATGTAGCAACTGCGAGCATCCTGAACTTTCTATGTGATCACCTTTCCCCATGGAAACCAGATGTAACGTGCACCCGGCGGTACAGTATAGGAAGTAAAAAACATCCGAGGCCCTTACTTCCGTAGCTTTTTTGAGACGGACTCTGATTGAATCTCAGCCTGCCAAATTTAAAACTTTTCCATGATTAAACAGTAAAAGAACCTAATTTAAAACTCAACATAAACATAGAGAAAGATGAACATGATATCCATGAATTTCCTACTTAAATTTTGCAAAACAACCACTCAAGGTTTTTTGGTTCTTTTTGATCAAGTACATTCATTTAAAAGAAAGAGGCAGGAGCCCAAGTATATGCGAGGTATACATCTACAAGTGTATTAAATCTATAAACTCTATCAACCTATCGCTTCTACCCACATTCCTGTTTTGTTCCCCCCAAAAAGGCGACTGCAAGTGTAGTTCTATGGCTGCACAACTTTGTACATTCCTTGTATAACAAAAAGAAAAAGAAAAAGAAAAAGAAAAAAAAAATACCAATCAGACAATCTGTCATCAAAGACAAGTACGTCTGTTTCTCTCCCACAAAGGAAGCCACAACAATCCAAGTTGCTCAACAAGACACAGATAAGGGCGTGGTTCCCAAATAACAACACCTAACAATGTTTAGGAGAGCTATATCACCAGGTGACTGAAGCCATGGTAATTGAGCTCTTCAATGGGATTAAAAAAAGATAAGAATTTCTGATTTCCCAAATTATGGGCCCAAGATACAAGATACATATCGATATCCAACTGTGTATTTCAAACATGGATATGCAATCCATTCAACTGGTATAGTCCACAGCTGTAAGGGAGACCCAGGTTTTCTTCTCAAAACAGAAAAAAATTAGATTAAAAAGTTAAAACTGTTTGTAACTTTTAGTTCTTATTTTAATGGATCATTCTATATATGTCTTCTCATATCACTCACATCTATCATATCTGCTCAGTATCCTCTCATTTCTCCTTCTCTATCCTTACCTCAAAGCAAATTCGAATACCAAAAACAAAAAATGTCAACAGAAAGGTCCTAAGCAACTTCTTTGCCAATGCCCTTAAGTGATACCACGCCTCTACTAATTATGATATCTTTGACTAACTAGTAACCCTATCTTCCACAAGCAGAATTCCTTCAGCTCTTGTTGGTCAAGATCCCAATCTCCTGTCTTACACACCCACCAAATTATTGAACACCTCTTTGATTCCATATGGTAAAATCCATCTAAAGCACCTTTTTTATTTTGGGGTTGATAAATGATTATGCAGCAAAATCTAGCACCCTCTCACAAGATCTCTACCACAGCCACTGATATAAGCCAAGGGTTCTGAAGATGAAACGGAGCTCTTCTTCTACACATACCCTTCTATCCCAAATGAGTGGCCAGTGGTCCAGTGCACAGAAACTGAAAAGCTAAAATACTAAAGAATACAGCTGAAATATGTCATCTTCTTTCTAAAAGGAAACAGAAATCCCCTTTCCTTTTTCCCATTCCCAATGACAAGTCCATTAATTCCATATTATCCACAAAAATGAAAATCACCTTCCACACCCTGGCACATGTCCTTAGTAGTATTTTATCCTACCAACAAGCTTTTCCTTTCCTTATCATCATCAGGGCCATACAACCCATCTAAATCTAACTTGTACCTCAAGTGAAAAAGGCAGAAGGATAGAATAGAAACCCTATTACCTCCCTTAGTTATGACTATTGCATCCCAATCCAAACTTTTTAGACAAGAAGGCATTTTTACAGTCATTAACTATAAAAACATTTTAGGGATATTCATATTCCCTTTTGTTTAATTTATTTTCTTTATTCTATAAAATTTTATGTTTCCTAGAAATGAGGATGAAATTATCAGCCCTGCAGATAGTATCAGGCTTTCAATTTACAGATATTTCAGGGGATATATTGATATCGTTTTAGGTATCGGGGAAAATTGACAAAAAATACAGATATTTGACTTTAAAACATGGAATTTTGAAGTAAAACTTTCATAGACGTTAAGGACATTATTAATAAAATTCAAAATATACTAAGTATAAAATATGCATATGATGAATTGTATGTGTATATAATGCGTGTTCATGAAAAGCCTGAAAATAAAACTTCGATTAGAATGATAAAATAAAATCCATTGACACAATAGATACATAACCCAAACAAAATAAATTCAATCAGACTTAACAAAACAAAGACAAACATGCAGCCTAACCCATTGATACATAACCCAACCCAACTCATTAATACATAACCAAACATTAGACAATCAGACTTAATGATAAAGGTGCCGAATGAGAGATAGAAAATGAGGTGAAAAAGAAAATTAAACAAACCAGAACCAGAGCAGTGTGTGAGAGAGAGAGAGAGAGAGAGAGAGAGACAGACAGACAGACAGACAGAGACAGACAGACAGACAGAGCCGAAAATGACTGAGAAGAGAAGTAGAGCTTGGTTTTTGGCATTGATTCAGTGACTGGGACCTTTGATTACTTTCAAAACTGAAGACAAAGTTCTAGGTTATTTGTCCGGTATCGGGAAATATTGAGGAAATCAGGGATATATCGCCGATAAGGGGGAAGAAATAGGATTATCCCCTTGTATCTGTATTGAAACCTAGAAAAAGGGATAATATCTGCCAATATATCGGGATATCAGCCGATTATTTCATCCCGTGCTAGATGAATCATGATTCATGACAACATAAAACTTCTGGTTCATCGAAATGTCATTCCCAAAATTCCACACTAGCAATGTGATTTGGAATTTTGGAGACCACCTGCCAGATGTTTATCAACTAAAAGGAATCACCCATAGAATTATTTATATGGTTGAATAGGTTTTCTCTTCAACTTTGGGCCAAAGGTGATTCGTGCATTCTTATGTTCTCTCCATTGTACATCCTAAATGTTTGGAAACAAGCTTTCAAGATAATTGCAAACAAATTTGTTTTTATATACTAGTAGTCATTTACCAAGGGAACATAACATTTCAGAACAATTTTTAAATCGATAAAACAGCATCGATGTAGTTGATAAACCAAAAACAAGACAATATCAAATAGTGAATTGGCTGAAAATGCTTACAGCACTTGAAAGCTGCTCGCGGATATAGGCCATTGATCTTAGCATGGCACCTAATGTATCCCTAGAAACTTGAAACTTGACCTCTGACTCCCCTGAAGTTGTCTCTGCGTCTTGAAGCTGAAAGAATAGGGTGAAAATGGCTTATCTTAAACGATCAAACAATAATAAGTAAACAAAACAGCAGAACATTCAGAACATTATCACTTTTCTAGAAGTGGCCTCTATAAAATTTTCATTCAATATCCAATATAGTTATAATAAAAATAATAACAATAATAGTCCACACATGTGGGCTTAAGGCTTTAAGTTCTAAGACATATATTAAGGGGGCTAGTTTCATTTGAGAACTAAAGATTTAATAAGTTACAACATAAACAATCTGTTAGCCCGCATCTTAACAGATTTATTTTATAAGCATTAAGCTTGTCATAGTATCAAAGTTTCCTTGTAACTGTAACCTCTCAATATATATTGAATTCTAAATGTTGGGCTATTTAATCTTAATTATGGGGAGAGTCCCACATGTGAGGGTGAGGGTTGGAATCAAACAGTTGTTGTTCCACATACCACTAGCTTAAGCCTTTAGGAACGATGGTCGGCAGCAAGTTTAAAGAATTTTGGTAGTGCTATAATCAGGATTAATAGAAGGAAAAGGTTTCGAAACAAGTACACTTCAAGGGTAAAAGGTGCAACATGTAACAAATCTTGTTGCAGTTCCAATTTCATCCTCAGGTAGAAATCTGTGGTTCTTGTATCTAAAAATTGCCTCTTGTTATAATCTAGTTTATGTTTCACTCATCTAACACCAATTTTTTTTTTTTTTTTTACAACCAATAAAATACATAATGAATTCATGTATCCCTCCAATATTGGGGATTACAATCCAAGTCGACGCAGTTGACAAAAGATGCAACCTTCAAATGCAAGAAACAGAGCCTCAAGAACACAACAAATATAAAAGCAGAATTCGTACTATGAGAAAACAGAAGTGCCCGGCCAAAGTAAGAAACAAAAACTTCCCAATCCACATTTAAAAGAAAGGAAGAAATGAAACCTAGAAGAAACCTAGGCCAAAGTCTAGCCTTATCCCAGAAGCAGTCCACAACTACGCAACCTTCCCTTACAATTTAGGATGTTTCCTTCCACAAAAAGTCACTAGCACGCTCCACCAAATCTTTTCCTTTTCCCCTTCACCAAAAGCATAATAACTCCCTACAAATAAAGGATTGAATGAAGTGGGAAGTACCCAACTTGAGCTAGAAACACGAAACAGATTATACCATGGTCTTAAAGGCAATGAATAATGAAGAGAGAGATGATGGAATCATTGTGAATCTCCTTTGCACATAGAGCACCAGTTAGGTTATGAACGAGATTTGGACTTCCAAGGGCATTGTCATGAGTATCCATTAAAAGGAAGATCTAGATAGCAAAACTTATTGAACAAAGTCTAGAGTATTTTGACTAATTAAACCATCATTCCACTTGCAGAAGACCCAGTTAGGAATGCGTTAAGTATATTCAACTAACAGCACAAGGGTGATTCCAAGTGAAAAACCCATGGCTCTACCCACAAGGTGGCCAAGGGAATTGAGAATGAACACAAACAACATGAGGATCCCGAAAAATGGTTCATCAAACAGTCAGGGCAAGTTTAAGAGATAATGGTTTGAAATTTTGACTCCCATACCTTCAGATTTATAACAGCGACCTTATTAGCTGGTGTTGAGAGCTGATCACTGATGTAGGCCATGGACCTTAACATTGGCTCCAGTGATACCCTTGAGAGCTGAAACTTAACCTCTGATTCAGTTGATATAGTCCTGCTATAATCTTGCAGCTGCAGTGGATATAAACAAAGTTTTAAAAAAAAAATGGAAGGGAAAAAAAAAGGCTCTTTGCTCGATTGTAAACTAAGTTTGAGAGTGCAAACCAGAGCATCCCACTAGCACAAGGCTACAGGTCACAATTAAGTTATACAATAATCAGATATCTAGAAAGAAAGAAAAAACTAAACAAACTCAAAACATATAAAAATATTTCATTTTCAGACTCAGGGATCCAGGCTATCATTATCAAATACACCACCACCAATTTGAGCTACTTGGATGATACAAAATGTCACAACATTGTTTCACTTCTTCATATGTGTACCTTCAGGTTAATGACAGCTACTCGATTTCCTGGTGCTGAATTCTTATTTTCCATGACCCAAGTCATTGACTTTAGACACGGAAGTACCACCTACAGAAAAACCCAGTAAATGCCACGACCTCGCACTCAGAAAAAAAAAGAAAAAAAAAAAAGAAGAAGATATAGAAGAACAGAAACAAAGCAAAGAATTCTATTCCATACCATGTTCTCAGGAGTACCATCATCCCGATGAAGAGATACAGGGGCCATTCGTGGCAAATTCAAGTCAGAAACGGTTTGAGCAGGTGCACCAGCATCATTCAGATTAAATCGCTTCATTACTTCATCTTGGCGTGGCCACAACAAAGGGGTCATATCGGACATTGATGTCGAGTTTTTCCTGTCATCGTAGCCAGTCACACTAACCTGAGAGTTAGGAGGCGCAACTTTAGCTACATTTTTCTTAACAACGGAAACCTTCTTCCCACCATCTCTAAGAGCAGTCATTGCTGCAATAAAAGTTTCTGTAGTGGTTGCCCCATCCTCTGCATATTTGATGGCTTCTCGACATAGGTTGTTGTACCGTAAAGTTAGGGAGTCTTGGCCATGTAACTCACCACTACGTTCATCTAGGGTAGTTCCACTCTTTGCATTTCTTGTCCATCGTTTCAAAATATAGTGAGAAGGCAATGTAAGCACATTTGTTACAGTAAAGACTGTCAGAACATGTCTACAGAGAATTCCTGAATACTCAAACATTTGACAACTACAATTAGCTCTCATCTCAGGATAGTTAAATGTAACGATGTACGCCTTGTGGTCATCTTCGAATTTTGCAACTCTGAATGTGCTAATAGCTCCGTCACCTTCAATCCTATTTGCTGTGTACACAAAAGTCTCAACTAGCTCTTCTTGAAATTTTGCAAAAATTTTTCTTGTATAAAGATTGGCTGCCTGTTTCTCCATGGGTGATGGTGTTCTCAATACTGGCGTTGTGCAAATTGTATCAAAATCTGCTTCTATTTCCCTTTCAAACGAGTTCTCTAAAGCTCTTTCATACTGCCTAAAGAACATTGGTAATGTGGTCTGTTGATTCACATAGCCATCAAAAAAACCATCATGCCCTTGATTAGGTTTAGGAGATATGGCAGCAGAAAAGGAATCCCGGAAATACACAGGCACCCATTGAGCACGAGCACTATATAATGATTGAAGCCAATCATTTCTCCTGAGGTCATACTTATCAAGGATAGAATCCCACGACAATTCAAACTCCTCGATAGTTTCAGTCAAATTAATACAATTATAAAGTTCCACCTCAAAATAGGGATGTGCTTGACATACATGCGCCAACCTTTCCTGGCCTTCTCTTAAGACATGTGACTTGCTAATGCAGTGGCGGACTTCTGGAAACACCTGAGAAACTGCTGTCTGTATGGCTCTATCTTGATCAGTCATAAACGAGACAGGATGGCAGTCATTCATTGCTGTAAGGAATGTCTTGAACAACCAAATAAAAGATGCTTCTGACTCGTCTAGAAGTAATGCACAACCAAACAAAACTGTCTGACCATGATGGTTAACTCCTGTAAATGGAGCAAATGGCACTCTATACTGATTTACTCGGTACGTGGTATCCAGCGTAACAGCATCACCAAAATGACAGTAAGCTGCTCTTGACCTTGCATCTGCCCAGAAAACGTTTGCCATGTGATTATCTTCATCAAGTTGTATAGCATAAAAGAAACCAGGGTTCTCAGCCTGCATTTTCTTGAAATACTCCAGCAAATTTTGAGCATCCTTCCCTAGTGTACTCCTTCGACTACAAGGCCTAAGTTGATTCATTGTTATAGCATTCTTGACTGGCCGATTTGATTCTGTAGATAAAGTATTCCTAACTACACGGCTTTTCTCTACAGGGGTACGGTTTCCATCCACGGAAACATACATAACACCACTGGGAACAATCCCTACTCCTTGATAAGTTTCAGCCACGTTCTTTGCAGCACCAGCAAAATGCCGGCGAGGCCGAAGGTAATGCACCTTACCAGGACTCACCAAAGCATGACTATGCTCCTTCACAAATTTAGTTGAAACCCACTTGTCTTGACCCTTTAACTCTATCCTAAGCATTGCATCACAACTATCAGCATGCCTTCTTTTCAAACCCTCTCTGCCACATACAAACTCCCGAGCAATGGTTGTCCCATCAGGTTTAGAACGACTAGATTGACCAACTTTAGAGCTAAAACCCAAGCGTCTGGCGTATTCATCATAGAAAGTCTTGGCAGCCTCTTCAGAATTAAATTCCATACCCACGTATGGCTCGGAAATCCCATCTTCATCGTGAGCCTCGGAATTTTCAGCATTATTCACTTCTCCACCTTCACTCCTTTCAGCATCACCATCATCTGCCATTCCACGATGCCCCATTCCTTCCACATCAATAACTTCAACATCCATACTAAACCCACTGTGTGATGCTAAAGAATAGAATACTTTTCTTTTGAGCTAATCAAATAACAGTGCACCATAACACTGAGAAAATGTATCAATCTGCAAACAATCCCAACCATAAAAACTAGTTCATAGTTGAGCCATAAGAAAAAAGAAATATACTCATATTATATCTGGGTAACTTTAATTACAGAATGTAACTTTTTCCATGAATTGCAGTCTAAAGAATGTAAATTTTGCAAAACCAAAATCGTCAAAGCAGCTGTGAATATATCAGAATTTCGGGCTGTCAATATGGATAGGAGGGTTGAAGTCTGTTATTTCCCCTATATTGTGGGTTTTGGCCAATATCGGTGAATATCGAAGAAATCCTAATATTGACCGGAACTATCCACGATAGTGTCGTCCAGAACGCAAAATTGACATGAAAAAGATGAAGGAGAAGAAACCCTTAACGTTTTTGGCGTTTTGGAATTCTAATTAACCAAACTGCAATCCAAAATATCAAAATTAAGCCCTAATTTCCCCAAATATTAACAGCAACTAATCGCAAGGAATCAAACCCAATCACTGAGGATACAAAGAACAAAAAGTCTCTGTCACCACTTACACTTCATTCAGCCCCTTTGTAGCTCTTTTTCAGCCCCGTGAAGCATTTGACACCACTTTCAATTCCTCCATCATTTTGTCGACAACCATTTCAGAGCACCACCCCCATTTAAATTAGAGGCCTTCAACTTTGAATTGGCACCCCAATAGAGCACAGCCCAGCACAGCAAAGAAATTCTTCTTCACCAGCAAACAATTTCTTGCACTTCAAGTCGACCTACAATCTGTGAGCCTCCTCCTTCTTTCTCTCCGTCTCCCTCTCTCTCCCTCACTATCTGTCTTCCTCTCTATCGCTCCCTCAGTCTCTGTTTCACTCTCTCCCCCTCTCCGTCTAACTCTCTCCCCTCTATGTTAGTGTTCGAACCTCTTCTTCGCCCACCACCCCCCGTTCGAATATGACTTCTAATTTCTATTCCTTTTTTTGTTCTCTTTTTTTAAGTTCCTACTGTTAATAACTTTTTTTAGCCTGTTATTGTTTGTTATAACAAGTTACATTGGTTAAGAGTTAAGACGTTGGGTAGTACCGTTACTTTTCTCATTAATTTTTTATGTGATGGTTAGTCACATGTTGTTATTAATCATGTCATGTTATAATACGTGTATTATAATATGTTATTCGCACATATTATAATACGTAAATTAGAAACACCACGTTGCGATATTAAGAATTCTCTGTTTGGAAGATTATATATGTTTATATCTATGTTGAGATTTGAGCAAAATGTTTTCAAACTTCGAGTTGAGCAGTAACATGTCCTACATGCATGCAAACTCTGACACCTTGACCCACATGCCAAGGTGTTGGAGTCTGCGTGCACGTAGGACATGTTATTGATGTATTTGTGTCCCGCACAAGTGTATGACAAGTTTATCCCCGGCTCTACTTGTGAGAATGGATTTCACAAAAGTGTGCGACCAACATTTTCCCCGGGTACAAGTGTGGTGTGGTTTTCAAGCATGTTTCTCAATTTAAAGAATGATAGCTATGTTGAACTCATGTTGATTCTATGGTTTTAGCTATGATGATTGATGACATGATTTTAGGATTCGGTGCCTATATTTAGCTTGTACGTTCAAGAATGTTTACCTTCAAAAGTAAATTATTGATTTAGCTATATTTTGTGACTTTGCTCGTCGTTCTCACTTTCGTTTTTAAAAGATTTTCGTTTGGACCTTAAACTCGATCGTTGTTGGAAAGCATTTTAAAGAGAAACGGCTTCCAACAAAAGGTTTTCCAAAACTTTCTTTTTGCTTCACTCACTAAATTTGACTCATTTTTCTCAGGGCTCTTTAGTTTTTAGTTTTTCCCAAACAGTAGATCTTGAGGTCAACTCAAACTATGTCGATTCATTCACTTCCACTCATTCTCAATTTACTCTTGCTATCATAGGATTTCATTCTTTTATGTTTCTAAACTTCCTATTAAGTTTTGTAACTAAATAGACTATGCAATGATAAGCTCATGTTTATGGTGACTTCTAATTTGTTTAAAAGGTTTGGCAGCCCTATGAGATTGTTGTTGGATTGTTCACATGTTGAAGATTTGAGATTATTCTTGTTGTTTTCTTATAGGTGGAAAATTTTGGGATAGTGTCAATTACATGTATTGATGGGAAAACTGGTTCAGTTGGATAGGGGTCCTGACTCGAGCCTGGCTAGACCTGCCCCGTGTTATCTAGTTATCCTCGAATGACCTGCACACTTCGAGCAGCTAAACCGTCAGAAGAGAGGAGGCTGGTGTGATACCAGTCTAACCATCTCCGATGATTAAGTTAATGGCTAGTTTGAAATGGAGAATGGATGTAGAGTTTCTAGGTAAGAATAGTTATTTATTTTGTCTCAATGCAGGTGAAGAGTATTTATAGAGGGAGAATGAGAGATCATCTCCTTAAATTTAGCCAGAAATGAGATCTTCAGCCTTTCCCAATGGTGGACTGGAGAGTGGTTATGGGCACAAGTCACTATACTGATTATCGGGGATCGCGTCGCAAGGCGACACCTGGTTTGGATGTGATGTGCATTAAATGATCCATTTCAGTCACAATGCTGGTATTAGGTGCGTGAAGTGACATGGTTTGACATGGATCTGGTTGTACTAGCGCTTCTGGCTTTCTGGTCGCATGACATCATAACGGACCCGGGGTAATCAATCTGGTTGGGTCGATACATGAGCACCCGAACTTTGGGCCACGCGACGCCTCCTGATAAACTAGGCTGGAAGGCCTACTAGCAGTACCTGGGATGACCAACCTAGTCGGGTCGAGTCGGTATACGAATGACCTAGCCTCTCTTGGGCACGTAATGCTTTATGATAGGCTCAGCTATATGACCTATTAACAGTAGCCCCCCTAACTCTCAACTCAATGAGCCGATCTTGGGTGGAGAGTTGTTTGAATTTCATTTTTTAGAAGAGCCGAGCCTTTTTAGATAAAGCTGACTATACTGAAGGGTCGGTAGGGTAGCCCCCCAAGTCCCAGCCGAGGAGGGCTCGTTTGGAAAAGATTTGTTGTGCCAAGTTTTGAATTTTGCGGTAGTTGAGTAGGTATGGCGTGGCAGTGACTAGTTGGCTGAGCATGTATCGTGTTAAATGCTCTCGACGTCAGCGACATGCGAGAGGTTGCATCGATGCAGGCTCTGTCGCTTCCAGTGAAGAGCACTGTCATGTTGCCACGTGTGGCCATCCAAGCGTGGGTAGCTAATGCATGGACGGTGAGGATGCCTAGTAGCTAGCATATAAATAAGAAGGCAGTCTTTTGTTTTGCCCTTTTTTGTCATTCTTCCCGTTTTGAAGCTTTGGTCGTGAGAGTTGCTCCGAATGATTTCTTGGTGCGTCTTCGTTGCAGAGGTAAACAAGCTTCGTGGTGTTTGTCGTGGTGTCGTTCTGGGTAAGGTCATCTGTCCTTGTTTTCATTTTCAGAAGCTTTTGTTTCTAGAAAATCAATCGATTTCTAGTTTGGTTCTCTTAATTTAAGTTTTGTTTATCTTGTTTTGTTGCTTGGTGTGCGTTTTGATTCTTAAATCCTGCCTTTTCCTTCTTTGATTGTGTTTAAAGAGTCTTGGTCAGTCTAGGCATGTCTAGTCGGTCAGATATGTCTGACTCGCAAGATATGACGAGCAATGGATCGGCCTTCAGAGACAATGCAGACGATTTAGACGTGGTGAATGAGATGTATAACGTAGCCAAGCAAATGGGCTAGGAAGGGGTGGGAGATTTGAGTACCGAGGGGCAAGAAGAGAGGTGGGAGGTGAGGATGTGGCCAATGTCGATCACGTTGAAGGGCTGGGAGATTTGAAGCCAGAGATGAGGTCACGGTCGCAATGGCGGGGTCGGGTGGCGTGGGAGAATTGAACTTAGGTACGAAGTTGGCTGGGAGAGAGGGAGAGTGGTCAGTTGATGAAGCTAGAGCGCAATGACGCAGCAAAAGCTAGAGTTTTGAGGGAGGAATATGCCATTCTGAGCAATGTTAGGTTTACTTCGTTGTTGGGTGATGAGAAGCCGAGCATGCCCCCCTTGGGTGGGTAAGCTTATGTGCGAACATGTTTAAGTAAGGAGTTCAGTTGCCTCTGACTCTCTTTCTTCAAGGATGGATTAGTCGACTTGATGTAGCCCCTCACCAAATGAATCCAAATGTATATAGGACCATGGTGAGTGTCCATGCATTGTGAAGGGTAGGTGCATGACTCAGAGTCGACCATAAACCAAATGTTGCACTTTATTTTGCTGAAGAAGAGCCCATACCAGGTTGGCTTATGCTACCTTAAAAGTGATGTTGGGAAGATGATTGAAAGTAACCCTTTATCCCAGAAGATATGTAAGCCGCACTGTTTCTACGCGTTGGGTGAATGGGAATTCGTTGAAGGAGTGGAGCCGACACTACCTAGGATACAGAGGCGCTTTAGGATGCTAGGTCCGGTTGTTATGTAGGGTCTTTATATATGTTTTCCCTCATTTACCAGTTCAGTTATCTTGCGTGTGAAGGGTTGTGTTGTTATTGTTTTGTTATTGTTTTTTTTTTTTCACAATGTTTTTCATTGAGCCTGAAGCCTTTTGCTACTTTTGTAGTTGAATTGGAGCGGGTGGAGCTCTTAGCAGCCGAGCATGAGGAAGTCGACCAGGTGCTTTCCCTAACTAATACCGAGAGAGCGACAGACGTGCTGCTTGCTAGAGAAAGTTTGATATGCTAAGCAGTTGAGTCGTGTATGTTGTATGATGAGTTCTACAAGCAATAAGGCCCAGTTGGAGTGATCCTGGTATGCAAGCTCGCTGATGAAGCTTGTCGGCTAGTGGCTCGCAGCTAGGTTGGGTGGGCGTGTCGCCTCATATGTCGGTAGCTTAGAGTCTGACCACCAGTGTAGCAATGACGCTCGCTTGGAAAGCCTAAAAAAGGCTAGCTGATGAACAATGGCTCGAGATAGGGGTGATGTCGCCAACCTCCTCATCGGCTTCGCTCGCGCCGGCCATGGTTCTCTCCTTATGTACGTTTTCTACCAGGCACTGATTGCGCTCTCGCCAGGCCCTCTTTTCCTCCAATATGATTCTGGCGTTGGCTGTAAGATCCCACATCAACCAACGGAGAGGGGGTGATGTGCCTTATATGTGCACACCCGCATCCATCTAGCACGAGGCCTTTTGGGAGCTCACTGGCTTCGGAGTTGTAGGAACTCCGAAGTTAAGCGAGTTGGGGGCTAGAGCAATCCCAGGATGGGTGACCCACTGGGAAGTTGCTCGTGAGCTCCCAGAAACAAAACCGTGAGGGCAGAGAGGGGGGCCCAAAGCGGACAATATCGTGCTACGGTGGAGTTGATCCCGGGATGTGACAATTTGGTATTAGAGCCACTTTGCTGTGTGGTGCGAGTGTGCCGACGAGGACGTCGGGCCCTTAAGGGGGGTGGATTGTAAGATCCCACATCAACCAACGGAGAGGGGGTGATGTGCCTTATATGTGCACACCCGCATTCATCTAGCACGAGGCCTTTTGGGAGCTCACTGGTTTCGGAGTCGTAGGAACTCCGAAGTTAAGCGAGTTGGGGGCTAGAGCAATCCCAGGATGGGTGACCCACTGGGAAGTTGCTTGTGAGCTCCCAGAAACAAAACCGTGAGGGCAGAGACGAGGGCCCAAAGCGGACAATATCGTGCTACGGTAGAGTTGATCCCGGGATGTGACATTGGCCATTCCCTGCCCTGGTGTTTTGGCCGGTGTTGGCTCAGACGAGACCTCCCTGGTTATCTTCCAAATCCTATCAGATTATCTAACTTTAATTGGTTTGACACCAACCCATGAAAGTGAACTATCCCAACATTGATAATCTTCAATCTACCCCCAAGTCATAATACTACCCTATATAACCAATCTTTAAATATGAAATCAAACTTCTCATATGTGATTGCCCAAAAGCCTCTTCCATGGTCCAAATAAATCATTTGTCCCAAATCCCTTTTCAGTTTGAATAAATTTGGAAACTCCTTTCACTTAATAAATTTTCAAAACCATGCTTTCAAACTTGTATCATTACTACTATGCAATGTTTTTTTTTTCTTTTAAAAATGGCATCACTTATCAACCCATCATCACTATCCACTTTAAAGAACCTTTCCCCACTCAAGCAATGCATGATTATGCTTAATAAATTTCCAAAACCATGCCCTATATGACAAAACATTAACTTTATTAGTTGTTTGCAATGTGTTTGATTTAAAGATGCTATAATGTTAAAGTTCTGCCAAGATCATGGTCAACAAACAATGCCTTACATGGCAAAAACCTCCTAATAAGCTTCACACCTTCGACATCTTACAATTGCAATATATTCTTTCTAAATTTCAAAATAGAAGATCTATAATCTATTACAACATATCAACCCAAGCAGAACATGTTGAGTAATACATCCGTGAACTCATCAGGTAACCCACACTAAATAAAGAAACTAAATAAATATAACAAAACAATAAACTAATAAAATGAAATCAACTAAATGCAAATACCTCATGTTAGTAATGTTATGAAAGTCGAAGTTGAAGTTCAAAACATATATTGGGGAGAACCCACAGAAGTTGTTATCTTTGTAAAATAAAACACCACAAAACCCCATAAATACAACTCGCTCAATCCAATGTCCAAATATTGTTCGTTCACTCGGTCGATTGTATTGTATGCACCAGATATTAGTTAGGGTGAGGCATGGTTTATTGATTTAAATTCAAATTCTCTTTTGAACTCATTCTTCGTCGACAAGTTCTAGACATCTATGTTTCTCATGATCAACCTATCTTTCAGGCACAAGAGACTAGGATGATTCAAACATTGTAGATATATACTGCAAATAAAATAATTTTCATTCATAAAAAAAAATGCATCAAAATTAACTAACTAGAAAAAGCGACTTACTGACCTCATGTCTTCAACAAGACATATACATTATGATTAATTTCTAATAGGTTTCTACCTTTAATTTTGTCAGTTTCTTGTGCAAAAGTTTGATTCATACAATTCTTCCATCGAACTACACAAAAATGTCATACAAATACGTGATTCTGATTTTAAACGAGTGATAGGGCTTTCATTGAAGGATCAGATTAGAAGATGGCTGTAACCATTTTTGGAGATCCATGATGAAAATGCAAATAAGGGTATAGTTAAGGGACTATTGCTACAATGAAGCCTATTATGTAATTTTTAAATTAATTAATTATTTGTCAGACTACGTGTCACAATACGAATGAGTCCATGTGTCATATTTATTGCAATGTCATAGGTTAACAGTCTTATTAACGGCTATGTAGGCATGAAATTGTAGTAAGACGAAAGTTTGGAAACAAAATTGAAAAAAAACTAAAAATTTCTTTAGGACCTTTACTCCGTTGGCAAGTCCAACTTTAAATTCGGCATAAAAAAAGGTTCAACTTTATTTTCATAAAAAAAATAAACCTAATTTGATAATGGTTGAACTTTAAATAATAAAATAACTTGAGTTATGCACCGACACACCCTTGAAATATTTGCTGTCGTAAAAAATATTTCTCTAAATAACAAAATTAAACATATTGTTTGGGCCCAAATTCGGCACGCCCAAATCCAAAAGACAGGCCCATGATAAAATTGTCTGCCCGGCCCAAAGACTTGAGAAAAACAAAAATAGGATACAGACAGATTGGGCTTCACACCAAAAATATTGAAAACAAAGCCTCAGCCCAAAGAAAGCCCAAATATGGAAACTTTCGAAAAGGACTTCAAAGATCAGCCCATAATTTTTGTTAGGTTCAAACCCAAGGGATCAAAGACACACCCACGTGATTGCCTCAACTTTAAAAAAGTCAGCAATTCCAACTAAAGTTTAAAATGTGAGAGGGACGTCTCTGAAACACTGCCAATTGAAGATCAAAAACCCATCTGTGTTCGAGATTTTGCTCCAAATCAATACACCATCTCCCAAGGAATTCACGGATCACGCTTTCTAAATTAGAACGGGAAACAGGGAACCATTCAGAAAATACAAAAGAAAAAGAGCCAAACCGCCATAAAAAAGCCCACACAAACGGTGGCGTTGGTTGAATTAGAAAGCTGCCACCCAGGAAACCAGGGAAGGGACTGCTTTAGGAGGTGACTGCTCAGAACCTATTTGCCTTGATTGATAAGAAACCCTTCTTACTTTACATTATAAGAGATCTTTTTGCCGCCCATTATTTAGGATTAAAAATTACCTCCTTAGGAGGGTCTCTTATAAAAACGAAAGAAGGCAAAGAAACAAAGGACACTCAATTCATCAATCAATCAAAAAAACAAACAAGAAAACAATCAAAAGCTCACTTGGATCCCAAGAGAAAAACAGCTTCAGATCAGAATTCCAAAGTTCAGACTTAGAAAATAAGTCTTCTGAAAACGAGATCCCTCTCGTTACAAATTTGGTTCAGCAAAAGCCAAGACAAACATAGTTTGAGTTTTCGCAAATATGAAAACCTCAACAAATTTTACAGCACAGTTCCAGCTTGCCAAATCCTCGAGAATAGCCACTTCTGTCCCTTCAAACTGAAGAAGCTGCAGTTCTGCCCGCTCAAAAGTCTCCCAAGGCTTGAAGTGGATTGAAGCTCTGCCAAAATTGAACTTTGGTATCGATTTACAGCTGAAGTCAAGCAGCTAAAGTTGTTGACAGCACAGTCTAGCACAGACATACCCAGTCCAGCCCGGATCAGAAGCTTCTACCCAGGCAGAAATGGGATTCCAGCCATCTTTTTATCTTTCTAGAGTTGATTTCTCCCTTCTTAATTTTGTAAAAGGCAGTTCTGCTTGAAACAGTCTACTTTATTATTATCTATTCTGGCCAGAACGACCATTTGATACTGAGATAAATTATGAAAGTCCTCACCAGTCTGAGGCAAGAAAAGAACTTACTTGGGAGATATTCCTCACCCAAATTCACAATCATTTGTTTTAGAAGTCAGTAACTTGAGGCGCAAGTTATCCACTCTAAAAATAAGTCTGCTAGAATTTACATTGCTAGCAGTGGCACGCTCACACACCAAAGAAAGCTGACTTGTCGACCAACAAGTGGTCTCCAAGCCAGTGGGGAACTTCGCCCTTCCACCTCAGGAGTAAACACGAAAACGGGTGAACACATATAATATTAAATTGTACATACACTCTTGGATATTATATTACTGTAATTTATGAAATCCAGGAATTCTGTGAGGACATAAAAATAAAAATAAAAATGGAAGTGTCAGTTTAAAAAAAACACACTTGTGTCAGAAATTTTCATTCATGCTTTACAAATTTCCTTGAAGGGGTCCAAAATTGAAAGAGTGCTGCTAAATGAACTCTAAAATTAACTGAGTACACTCTATAATCTAAATACACCATAATATTTAAATTAAAATGTAAAATTAACTAAGTACACCCTATCTAACTATCAAAAATACCCCTTGTACACCCTAATACACTCTATCACACAACACCAAACGCACAAAGAAATTCGAATGCAGATAAAATTTCATTCACTTGATGATGGTTCTTAACATCCTGGGTAATGCTTATCTTTGCATAAAGATCCAAAATTGCACTTCCCACAAAGACATTCGAATGCAAACCTTTCTTTGTTGCACATGCATAAAGTTGTTGCTTGCCTATGTTTAGGTCTCCAAGTGCAGTTGATGAGTGAACAGTGACAAATGTGAATTTTTTGGGTCTGATATTCGAAACAAGCATTCTTGAAAAGAGATAAATAGCTTCTTCATGATGGTGCTGCTAAGCAAAGCTGCCTATTATTGTTGTTCTGGATACCACACTTAGGCGTTTCGTCAAACAATTGGCGTGCATGGAAGAATTCATATGAAGTACCAAGTTGAAGGGTATGCGCATGAGCTTTCTGGGTTTCACGATCTAACAAATGTAAATTTTAATTTTCTTTCAACCTAAACCAAAAAAACCAAAATTAATACCTCTTTTGATGACTCCCTCGACATGTCTGAACCATCCATAAAACTTGTTTGCATTAATGAATTAATAAATAACAATGAAACAAATTGTTGGAGTTAATATTAAGGTTTTTGGAAGTTTGATTTTTTGCTTATGTTTGATTATGGTTGAATATGGTGAGTAGGGTGGGTGTACTCATTAAAATTATATTTGTTTCATAATTCAATATATCCTTTTTGGTCATTTTATATTAGGACAAATTAATAATTTAATAAATAGTTTGGTAGTATGGTGTACTTAGTTAATTTTAGAATTCGTTTAGCAGCAGTCAAATTGATATCTTATTTAAAAAAGAAACGTAACCAAAAAGTTCATTAAAAATATTAAAAAAACAGAATTTTGACGGTATAGGACTACCGTTAGAATAACCAAAAACCCAAAGTACAATCAAACCCCAGAAACCCCGAACGGCAGCAGAGTTTGAGAGTTTAGCAAGCAAAATCCAGACAAAGGAACAATGAAAAAGAATATCTCTCTGATTCTGATGGGTGTTGGAGGCGTTGGGCGTCAGCTCCTTCAACACATTGTCTCCTGTCGATCTCTTCACGCTAAACAGGTACATCCATTTCCTCCCACTCATTCTTTGAATTGCTTTTGTTCTTGGGCTTTGGCTATTTCAATTGGTTTTATTTTCTCATAGTTTGTGTGAAGTTGGTGTCTTATTGATTTGGATAATCTTCATTTGGGTCACAGGGAATTCACTTGAGAGTTGTGGGAGTATCTGATAGTAAATCCTTAGTTGTTGCATCGGATGCATTTACTATGGAGTTGGGTGATACATTTTTAATGGAAGTTTGCCGGGTCAAGTCGGATGGTGCTTCTTTGTCCACAATTAGTGGTTATGGTAAGGCTTTCAGATGAATGATAGCATTTTATTTCTTTGGAATTGTGCTTCTTATGCTTATTTTCTGTTTTACAAAGATGAATCCAAGGTATTCACAAATTCAGAATCAACCAAAAAGATTATAGATGTTGCTGCATTCTTGGGAAAATCAACAGGTTAGCGGCATGCATGAGCTTTCACATTTTATTTTATTTTTCAGCAGATTGTTACTAGCACTTTCCTAAAACTGCATGATCATGCCTTTAGCCTCAGTTGTTTGACCTTTTTCTTTATTATTTCCTTTGCAAAGGCTTGGCTCTTGTAGATTGCTCTGCCAGTTCTGAGACTATTCCCGTGCTAACCCAAGCAGTTGATTTGGATTGTTGCATTGTCATGGCAAATAAGAAACCTCTGACTTCGACAATGGTAGTAAACTTTTTCAGGAATTTTAATGTTCTATAGTTTGCAGCAATTACTTACCAGCTTTACCTCAAAAGAAATCTATAGAAAGGTTCATTCTAACTATTGTGTGAGGTAAAAGGACTTCCTTCTGCTGTTTTGTCATTCATTTTACTTGCCTACCATTAATTTCTAGTTGCTTGTTTTCCCCACTGCCCCAGTGACGCATTAAGTATTTCTCACCTACAGGAGGATTATGACAAATTAATTTCATACCCAAGGCGTATTCGCCACGAGTCAACTGTGAGTTCATTTCTTCTTAATGTAGTTATTGATATGCTTATAGTGTAATGTTTATCAAGATGTGGAAAGTATTGTGTATAAAGATGAAATGCTTATAGTGTAATGTTTATATATGGCTTTTTGTTGTTGAAACTTAATCCCCGAACCTAGTATTTGGTGTTACTCCTGTTTGGAAGAATTTCAACCTCAGAATTTTTGTTTTACTCATGACATAACCATAATTTCTCTCATGGAGATCATTGCACTGAATTGAGTCAATTTTGAATTCTCAGAAAAAGAACAACATAAAATAATTTTTTTTTGTTACTTGAGAGGAATGTGTGTGTGCGCCTCTGTGTGTGTGTTTAATTAACATGAGGAAAACTCAAGGTGCTTAGATCGCTGTAGCCCAAAAGAACACCAGATTACACAAATTAGCGCTAGAATCAGACTACAGTTACAAAACTGAAAAGGAGTTTATAAGGAGTGGGATGTTGTACTTGCAAACTATCTTAAGCCCCATATTTTTTTCCTCTCTCATAATTTTTATTTTCATTTTTGTTATCATCCTTGCATCCTCAATAATTGCTGCATATGTCCAGGATTATAGATATATATGTAATTCATATGCCATGCTCTGATAGAATTCATAGTTTGTGAGTCTGTATTTTGGATGTGTTTGGGAGAGAGTGAATGAGAGAAACGTTGCTCTCTCAAAAACAGAAGAAGAAATTGGAAGAGTGAAGGCTGCTGCTCATTCATTACCAGCTGCCAAGAATATAACCGTTGAGGAGAGAGAAGAGAGATTCTTCTCTAACTGCCTCAATACAAGATTTAATCCTAGCCCTTGAAATTATCATCCTATAAGATGATTACACTTGTCTCAATCTAATACCTCTCTTAAAGAGCCACTTGGACTCTAATCCAATGGTCCTTATTACAAGCAGCAGAAAAACGAAAAAAAATTTAAAAAAAAACTAAACACAGAAACATTTAAATGAGATGGGATTAGGCGGCAAACTCAGCTCAAAGGGTTACACATCAACACTCCCTTCTAACCCTTTGACTGATTTAACTCCAAGCAGATCTCTGGGATACACAAAACGATCCTTGGATAAAGCCTTGGTTAGGATATCTGCAATTTGATCTTCAGATTTGCAGTAGATTAGCTCAATCTCCTTTGCTTGGATAGCTTCTCGGATGAAATGAAATTTCCTGCTTATGTGCCTGGATTTCTGATGAAAGACAGGATTCTTTGCCATTGCTATGGCAGAGGTGTTGTCACACAGAATTGGTGTGCCTTCCACTTGCTCCTCTCCAAAATCCTCAAGTATAAACCTTAGCCATTTAGCTTGTGATGTTGCTTCAGCAGCACTCACATATTCTGCTTCAGCTGTAGACAGAGCTACTGTATTCTGTTTGATTGAGGCCCATGAAAACATGCCAGATCCCTAAGATTATGGTGGAGGATGTTGGGTGCTCTCGGAGTGGAGTGGGTGATTCCTAAAGGGTGTTTTGAGCTCCTTAGTATCAATCTGAGGATTTCAGGGAAGGGGAAGAGAGCTGGAATCCTTCGTGATTGTCTAGTTCATGCTATTTTCTGGAATATCTGGATGGAACGAAATCAATGAATTTTTCAGGGTCATATAGGAGTTAGGGTTGAGGAATTATGGGACAGAATTAAATTTTGGGCATCCCTTTGGGCTTCGGTTTCGGGGCAGTTCAAGGATTATCACTACTCTACCATCATGAGAGACATGATGGCAGCCTTAAGATGATTTTACTGAAGTTTTTTTGTGTTTTTTCGTGTTTTTTATACAGTTTGTTTTTCATTCTTAGTAGGTCAGACTCTTTTTTTGGTCTTCTTGTTTGATCGAGGATTTTTCCTCTTGATTATCAATACAATGTTTCTATTCAAAAAAAAAAAAAAAAAAACATGCCAGATCCCAGAGTAAACACATATCCTGAGGTACTTCTTCTGTCATCCTCACTGCCTGCCCAGTCACTATCACAGTAGCCTATTAAGGTAGCTGCCTTGCCCTTTTTAAACTCAACTCCATAATCCAGTGTGCCTTGAACATATCTCAACACCCTTTGGGCTGTTCCTATGTGTTTCTTAGTGGGATTGGGCATGAATCTGGCAAGCAAACTAGAGGCAAACATTATGTCTGGTCTAGTAGCTGTCAGATATAGCAGACTGCCTACAATCTGCCTATATTCACTCTCATCTGCCATTTCACTTCCATCTTCTTTGCACAGCCTTTCATTTGCAACCAAGGGGGTTGCCACAGACTTACAGCCTTTTAAACCAAACTTCTCAATCACTTTCATTGCATACTTCTTCTGATGAAGAAATATGTATTTCTCAGTCTGTACAACTCCCATGCCAAGAAAATGATAGAGCAGCCCGAGATCAGTCATCTCATAATGCCTCATCATGTCATTTTTGAATTCTTCAAGCATTTTTACACAACTTCCAGTATAGACAATGTCATCCACATAAAGAGAGACAATGAGAATACCTGAGCCTTCATCAGTTTTAATGTAAAGTGTAGCTTCACTTGGACTTTTCTGAAATCCTGCCTTGTTGAAGTAGGAATCTATCTCATCATACCATGCCCTTGGGGCTTGTTTTAATCCATACAAGGCCTTGTTCAGCTTATACACTTTGATTTCTTCATTCTTTTTCACAAAACCCTGTGGCTGCTCCACATATACTTCTTCTTTTAGAACTCCATTCAGAAATGCAGACTTGACATCCAGTTGGTATAAATGCCATTCCTTCTGTGCAGCCAGGGCTATCAAAGTCCTAATGGTATCTAACCTTGCCACTGGGGCAAAAGTCTCATTGTAATCGATTCCAGGTTTTTGTGAGTAGCCTTTAGCTACTAATCGAGCCTTATTCTTCTGTACAGTGCCATCTAGATTAAGCTTGGTCTTATAGACCCATTTGACACCAATGACTGGTTTGTTAAAGGGTCTTTCCACAAGCTGCCAAGTGTTATTCTTCTCAATCATTTCTAACTCAGCTTCCATTGCCTTTCTCCAAGACTCATCTAGATCAGCTTCTTCAAAATTCTCAGGCTCCATAATGCACATATTACACTGAGCCATAATGTCATTAATGCTCTTCCATTTCTTTGGTGTATGATCAATAGCTTGAGAACTTCCTTCAATGCTTTCATCCTGCAGAGTAGTATCTACATCTGCTTGTGTTTGTGTATCCAAGCTTTGACTTGGTTCTTCTAGTGTTATGACTTCTTCATGTATTTGCAATGGTGCATCCAAGTCTGGATTTAGAGCATAGTCTTGATTTCCAGTAGGCACAAGCACTGTCATTTCTCCTTCTCTAGCATTCTCCCATTTCCATAAGCCTTTCTCATCAAATTTCACATCCCTTGACAGAATAATCTTCCTATTGCTTGGATCAAACAGTCTATATCCCTTTTCACAAAGACCATAGCCTACAAAAATACACTTGTGACTGTTTTCTTCAAGCTTATGCCTTAATGCAGAAGGAATAAGCACATGACAAGGGGATCCAAATATCTTTAAATGCGCAACCCCTGGTTTTCTGCCAGTATAGGCCTCAAATGGTGTTACCTTATTGAGAGCCTTGGTAGGACATCTATTCAGCAAATAGACTGCAGTATTTACAGCCTCTGCCCAAAACTCATAAGGGATACCTTTCTCATGCAGCATTGACTTAGCCATTTCAACCACTGTTCTATTCTTCCTCTCAGCTACTCCATTCTGCTGAGGGGAGTAAGCCACTGTTAATTGCCTTTGAATGCCAGATTCTTCACAGAAACTGTTAAACTCTCCTGACAAGAATTCTCCACCCCTGTCACTTCTCAAACTCTTTATCTTGAACCCACTTTGCAGCTCAGTCATAGCTTTGAATTTCATGAAACACTCCAATGCACTTGATTTGTTTCTAATGAAATACACCCAAGACATCCTAGTGTGATCATCTGTAAACAGGAGAAAATACCTGTTTCCAGAGAGAGATTCTGTTTTCATTGGTCCACAGATGTCTGTGTGAACCAATTCCAAAGGATTTGAAGCTCTCCAAGTGGATTCCAAAGGGAAAGAATCCCTATGTTGCTTTCCTTGCATACATCCATCACACACCACTGACATTTGCTCCAAGTGAGGTAATCCATGAACCATCCCTTGATTCTCAAGCAGCTTCATACTTCTTTCATTTAAATGCCCAAATCTCTTATGCCATGTCTGCAAGCAATGTGTGACACTTGCTTTTAGAACCAACTCACTGGCAGGCATCATTGTCAATGGAAAGCATCTGTTGTTTGTCATTTGCACCTTCACAATCAGATTCTCTACTGACTGATCATCATAGATTCTCACCATACTCTCTCCAAACACAAGATGGTAGCCATGTTCCATCATTTGCCCAACACTGAGCAAATTTTCTTCAAGACCAGGTACAAGCATTACTTCATGAATGTGCTTCTTACCAAACTTGGTTTTTATCACCAAAGTTCCTTTTCCAGTAACTGAAACCACTTCTCCAGTCCCCATCTTCACCTTAGAAGTCAAATCCCTTTGAACATTTACTAAAAGTCCCTCATCTAATGTCATGTGATTACTACACCCACTGTCTATGTACCAAGAGTGATTGACCTGTACATCTGTTGCAGCATTACAGACATAGAATAGAGTACCAGTTTCTTCCATCTCATTTGCATAATTCACCCTATGTGCATTCCTATTTCCATTGCAATCTCGGACCATATGTCCAAATTTTCCACATCCATGACATTTAGGCTTGCCTTCATACCAGCATTTGCCATAATGTAACTTGTCACAATGCTTACAAGCTGCTATGTTTCCATCATTAGGCTTCCAATGTTTTTGAAAACTTTGATTTCCAGGAGCACTTTTCTGAAAACTTTGATTTTCAGAAAAACTCTCATTCTTAGGCTTCTTTTCTTCAACATTCAGACTAGCAAAAGCCCTTTCTGAAGAGTTCTCAGTGTGCCTATCCAATCTGAGCTCAAAACTTTTCAAGGAGGCAACCACTTCTTGAACTTCCAGAGTTTCAAGATCCTTAGAGTGCTCTATCACAGAGCATATAGGGTCATATGACTTAGGCAGGCTAAACAATAATTTCTGCACAGTTCTCTCCCTAGATAACTCCTCACCATAACTCTTCATTTGATTCAACATATCAAACAATCTAACCAGATAAACAGATAAAGATTCACTATCCTTCATGCGAGTATATTCAAATTCCCTACGCAACCCTTGCAATTTGACATTTCGTACCTGTTTGTCTCCTCTGAATTCCAGTTTCAGAATATCCCAAGCTCCCTTCGAGGTCTCCTCATTCACAATCCTTGGAAATAGCTGATCTGAAACTGCACTTTGGATCAATCCAAGTGCACGAGCATCCTTCATCAGAATCTGAGCCACCATGGACTTCTCAGTATCTGCAACCTCTTCTTTTTCCCTCTTCGTGTCTGAGTTATTTAACCCATTTTCGACCAGATCCCACAGACCATGCGATTTCAGAATAGTCTTCATTCGAATACTCCAGAATTCGTAGTTTTCTCCATTGAAAACTGGTGTTCGAAGCTCAGCTGCTCCAGATCCTGCCATATGAGACACCTGGATGCAAGAACTCACTCCTTCGATCTCCAAATCAGCTCAACGATAGCTCAGAACGAGCTCGATTTTCTGTTCACAGATCACGCCCAGCTCAAAACAAACGAACCTCGCTCTGAGGCCATGATAGAATTCATAGTTTGTGAGTCTGTATTTTGGATGTGTTTGGGAGAGAGTGAATGAGAGAAACGTTGCTCTCTCAAAAACAGAAGAAGAAATTGGAAGAGTGAAGGCTGCTGCTCATTCATTACCAGCTGCCAAGAATATAACCGTTGAGGAGAGAGAAGAGAGATTCTTCTCTAACTGCCTCAATACAAGATTTAATCCTAGCCCTTGAAATTATCATCCTATAAGATGATTACACTTGTCTCAATCTAATACCTCTCTTAAAGAGCCACTTGGACTCTAATCCAATGGTCCTTATTACAAGCAGCAGAAAAACGAAAAAAAATTTAAAAAAAAACTAAACACAGAAACATTTAAATGAGATGGGATTAGGCGGCAAACTCAGCTCAAAGGGTTACACATCAACATGCTCAAGTGGAATAGAATTCTAAATAATTGGTATTATAGTGTTGTTGGTTGAATCTACTGTTACTTGCTTTCAATCTTTCTTCCATAATATGTGCTAGCCCATTACATACATTCTTTAAATAGTTTCTGCAATTTCCACTGAATGATTTTTGTTTTGGTAGGTTGGTGCTGGCCTTCCTGTCATAGCATCCTTAAATCGCATACTTTCTTCTGGAGATCCTGTCCACCGCATTATTGGGAGTTTGAGCGGTATCAGAATTTTTAAGGCATCCAATCACTAGTAGTGTTTGTTTATGTTTTCCTGTGGCTTTCTAGCATTTTCACTGCAATCCACCTGCATGTTCCCAAGTTTGGTAGTGATATATATTTCTTCTTATCTATGTGTAATAGGGACATTGGGTTATGTAATGAGCGAGGTTGAAGATGGAAAGCCACTAAGCCAAGTTGTTCAATCTGCTAAAAACCTGGGTTACACTGAACCAGGTTTTGCATAATTTCAGCTTTGAAATAAAACACATCTTGATTATTAAGCTTATATTAGTTATTTTATTTTATTTTAATTTTTTCTTCCATTGGTTATAACTTATAAGTAGCACCAAGAAGTTAGGCCTTGAACTTCATGAGTGTCTGTCAGTGTCGTTACTTTTGACTTTATTTTGTAATTTCAGATCCACGTGATGACCTTAGTGGGATGGATGTCGCAAGAAAGGTCTGGATATGGTTTGCTCTTTTGTGTTTAAATTCGTTAAGCATTTAATTCTATTGTAAACTTAAACAACTAAACTAAAACATAAAAGAAAACTTGAACCATCAGATAGTGTTAAAATATGTTGTTTACTTAAAATATTTCATCCGAGGAGAGTAATTAATTTAATATTGAAGTTCATGCAATACCTCATATATTTCTAATATAATTTTAAACAGGCTTTGATACTTGCAAGGCTTCTTGGTCGGCGGATTAATTTGGATGACATTAAGGTTGGTACTATATGCCATTTATCAAATGTTTAAATTTGTAGATATATATGATTTATCACAGTCGTTGATACATACATATTGACCATATACTTGCTTAACTACAACCTTTCTAAGATTAAGTTTTTTTAATTTTTAATTTTATGGCTATTTTGTTGTTTAGATTGAGAGTTTGTATCCTGAAGAAATGGCACCTAGTGTAATGTCTATTGAAGACTTTCTGGGAACTGGGATATTATCGCTCGATAAAGATATCCAAGAGAGAGTCTCTAAGGCTTCTTTGAATGGGAATGTGCTACGTTATGTCTGTGTGATTGACGCCTCAAGGTACTCTTTCTATATTTCTGTTCAAAATTCGATATGCTAAACCAAGCACCCTCTCAAGCATGTATGCATGTGTTTGCATTATGTTTTTATGTTGTTTGTCAGTGTGCATGTATTCATATGTGCAAATTCAATTCTTACATATGATATAAGTATTCAGTTTTCCATAAATCTAGGATCTGAAATCAAGGTATTCTTCTTAACTGAATGTTTTCATCATTGAAAGTCTGATGTTTCTGTTTAAGTTTATTATGCACAAGGATTCACTTAATGGTTAGTTTGGATAAAATAGGAATATGTAAGTGAAGGTTGAAGCGATAGATTGGATTTGCTAATTGAGCATCTATTTTGTATTTCTTTAGATCACATAGAAATATAAATTTATATGGTAACGGGCTAGTAAAATCTACTTGATAACTCTATCAACTAATTCACTACCAGTCTACCTCCAATGGCTGAATATAGTTATACTTGTCTTTCCAAGTTGATTGCAGTCTTGTTCTGTTATCTTTTTCCCTTTGTATTAAGTTGAACATTTTCATTAGAGCAAGTATAAAGTTGTCCAGAGCCCCCGATCAACCAAAACCTCCATGATAACACAATCTGCATAGTTTTTGCCTGATGAAGTTTCTTTCTAGTAATGCACAGTATTAGTGTATACTCAATATCTACATATACAATGAACCCCAGTTCTTTCAGGAGATAACAAGAACGTGCTACATCAAAGAGACTTGGCTTTTGCTTTTGATTGAGTAACATGTTCTTTTCTACTTCTCTGCATCTCAAAATATTTGATGGCATGTTGACACAAAAGTTCTAGGTAGAAGTTTTATTATAGTTGCAAGAGCCCAGTGTGCAATCAATATGTGCCTCAATTCTAGGATAACTACAAATTGGAATAACTAACATGCTACTCGGGCCCCTAAAAAGATACTTGAATATTCTAGTAAGTATCATCATGCCGGTTCTTGATATTCCAATCTATTTTGCCCTTGGAGTTTTACTGACTGATCGCAGTGTTTAGTGGGTTAGAGTCAGGTGAACCAGCTTTTCTAACACGCATAAGTAGTTAATGCTCACAATTCTTCCCAAGGGTGAGTGTCTTGGCTGAGATCCTTGATTTGAGGACGCAGTTTTAAAGTTGCATATGTGCAAAATTCTCTGAGAATATTTCCTGTAGGTAAATGTGGTGCCGAGAATAAATTTAGGAAGGATCTGATGTCTTATACCTTGTCTTTGGAAAGTTATGGTGTATGATGGTCATTGCCATCTATCTGCTGCGTTTACACTGAGTGCCACTTGATATTTCCTTTTCTTTTATTAGTCTTTCTTTTATCTGTGTTTCTTTATTTTTAAATGTCAATTCTTTTATTTAATTTTTCAGATGTCTTCTTATTTTATCTATTTTAAATTGAATTTATTTTTCTTCAGTTACCCCAAAGCATGATAAATGTTGTTGGCATTTTTGCTTTGAGTATGTAGAAGTTCTATATGGACTGTCAATGCGGAAGTTAGATACTTTTACCATTTACCTTTTCACTGATTATCATCTTCATCGTCACTATATTGGAGATTTTAAAAATGAGGTTACAAAAAGACCTGAACTATCTTTAGTTTTAATACTGCTTAGTGAAAACTAATGCTTTCATATCTAATATTAGGAACTAAAGCAAGTTAGAGAAAGATAGGCGGATTCCTTAGATATTCAATTTCTCATTTCTCTTGATTTCTTGATTATTTTTCTTTCTAGCATTAGAAGACAAATGGTGATGGTTACCCTCATACAATCTTGGAGTAATAATCAAATATGTTGTGAGTGACAAAAGTAGCTTAAATCAGTAAAAAAAGTAGTACTTAAGAAAAAGTTTCGTTTTGCGTATCTTCTCTGGTCAGGCTAGTGATCACTGCTGGACTTCATTACCCCAAACGTGTTGAGTGTGAGTGCATGCGTGGGTGTGGTTGTGTGTGCTCATTTTTATTAATCAGTTAACACAAAAACAGGTGACAACAGTATGAGTATGCTGGTATTCGATTATATTCTTATTCTTGACTTCCAAATTAGGTTGGTAAGTTGTGTTAAAATATGAAGGGGCTTGTTGAGGAGGGTTTGCTTAGTTTACAATCAACCCATAGTAGTATTCCATGGAAAAATGAGAGGCTCCAGCGTGAACCCAATTTTTTTTCAGGGCAGTGCTAGACTTGGGGTCAGTTCAATCTGTGTGTAATGTTTGTATAAAAAAACAAAAAAAAAACGGGGGTCATAGAGGAAATTGAGCAAGCCAGTGTATGAATATTTTAATTTGTTTTATGAGTTTCAAACTTAAATGGGTATAGATGAAATTGATCAGGCCAATGCATGCAACATAGTTGGTAATTATGTATCTTTTTAATACAAGGAAGTTGTAAAAAAAATGTAATTATTTTATAGAGATTTTTAGTATATCAGTTTGTGAATTTCACTGAAAAACTCTCGTATTTTTAATCATTTCATAAACAGAATTTACGCTGCCCTATTTTGCTTTATTTTATTTTATTATTGAACTTTTCTTTAGTTGCACTTTACAGCAGCAGGATCTTTTGCTTTATCAAGAATAAATGACAAAAGTACTCCGAATTGTTTATTCATCTTTGGAGATGGCTTAGAAACCAATAGTTCATCATCTTTCATTGAATCAAATTTCTGTTCTAGTTCTCCATCTGAGAGCTATCAGAAGATTAAAACACATAATATAAGGTAAGAAACAGAAAATGTAAAAGGAGGGTTTATACAACTCATCTGAAAATTCTATTGGACTTCTTGTCTTCTTGATAATTTTAAGTGGAAAGTAGGCATTATTTGTACTTTTCCCTTCTTTATGATCATGATCTTGATAATCAATCTTTCAAATTTAGCATCTTGAATATTTTATAAACTCTGAGTTCTATATTTTCTCAGTTTACTAGTTTATGAATTAAATTTTGCATAAGCATATATGTTTTTGTGTATATGGTCTGCACATGCAACAGTGTAAAAAATTGGTATCACATTTCTTGGTAGGTGTCAAGTTGGCATTCAAGAGCTTCCAAAGGATTCTCCTTTAGGAAGACTGAGAGGAAGTGACAATGTGGTACGCCTTCTGAATTTCTTCACAAATCTAATTTTCACTGTTAAATTGAGATACAATGTTTTTACCATAATACATGAAAAGAACACTATAAAGTGGACTTGTCATAAGCCATATACAATATAAGCCTTACACTACGCAATTCATTAATTATAACTCAGGTCTTGTATTAGAATTTTTTTGTGTGAAACTTCTTCGTCAATTTTTGCTTCAAAGATATAAGGAGGGGGACAAAATTATGGATCTCCATTACAAAATGAACAAGGGGGGGTTTGATCGTTTATGAAATGGACCTTCAATTTATGATCAAATTTACTTAAAAATAATTGGCGTACATTTCAGAGTTCATAACTAATAATAATTTGCCTATATTGGATATTTCTTTAATAACATAGATGAAGTTTGACCATTCTTAATTTCATATGCGATTGCAGTTGGAGATTTACACGCGATGTTATAATGACCAACCGCTGGTCATTCAAGGAGCTGGAGCTGGCAATGATACTACAGCAGCTGGTGTCCTTGCTGATATCATTGACATTCAGGATTTATTTCCGTGAACGCTTATTTTCCGTACCTTACATGGAATGCAATTACATTGCCTAGGTATCTTAGCGTAGGCGATAGAAAATCCAGTGGTTACTTACATGATAGATTGTAGTCACTGTTGTACATCTGGTGAGAGAACCTTGCAGAACTTAATGAGCAAAATGCAATATTTTAGATTTGAATTGACAGATACCTTTTGTCCATATAGGAACTTAAGGATGAGAAATCCAGGTGGCATCGACCTGATCTGAAGATTTTAATTTCACTTTGTTTTGCATTGAAGATCTTAATTTCAAGGAAACATCCGAACTGATCAAACCTCTACTACTGCTAATTTTGTTTCAAGGAAACAAATGCAACAAATCATGATTTTGTTTCTGGGAAAATCTGGGGTCTGTTTAGTATTTTTCTTTTTGCCTTAGTAAAGAGAAATAGGAGATATGAAGATAAAAGATGAAAGAAATGAGGATAAGGAGGAAAGAAAATGTAGACAAATTTAAAACCTAAATGCCCGTGTGGTGATGGCTTTAAATTTGGTTTTCAATTTCTTCTTTATTTATTTATTGATATTCTTAAGAGCAGTCTGGACCTGCAGCTCCCTCTTCCACAGTTATTCTTCCTGTTTGCCAATTGGGATGTGTATTAACAAAGCCTAGATGCACACGGTCGATGCACATTTTAGGATGCTTGTTGGCCAGGAAGGATTCTAGTGAGTGTAGGCATTGAGGCTGGCCTTAGAACTCTGTCTCTGTCTGTCTGTCTGTCTCTCATCTTCTTCTACATGAAAGGTTTGCCACCATTGGAAATTAAAACTCAATCAAAACTTTAGAGAAGCTAAAACATACCTAGCAGGTCCCAGCATAGAATTCAATCTTTGTGCCATAATTTTGGTGATCAACTTAACTTTTCTTTTTTGTGTCCGTCTCTTGGAAAATTTGTTTATGCAGGACATGACCACATATACACAAACTTGTGTAATGGTGTTATTAGTTCTACATTGTAATTTCGAGCATTTTTAATTTCGAGTATTTTATCAAACAAAAGACTTATATGACATCAAAATCCTTGATTTTTTTGAAAAAAAAAAACAACAAAAAACTCAACACCCAGAAAAGATTAAAAGAGAGCCAACAAACTTCATTATTCCTTCTTAATATAAAAGGTCCCTCCAACCAACCAAATTAATAAGTGGATTTTGCAACTGGATTATGCGTTACAGTGCCAACTTTTTCTCATATGAGTGGAAAAAAAGCGAGGAAAAATTATATATAGTATATTCCTTGCCTTGAAATTTTAAATTTAAGTTCTAGATTAAGCTTGTAATGAAGTAAATAATTTTAGCTTCAGTTTTTATCATTTGGTAGAAAGAAAATATGACATACCATATGTGGTCATTGTTTGACTTAAGGGGGGGCATTCAAATAAAAAAACTGAAAAAATGAGCCGAATTGGGCTAAAAAAATTGGGTTGACCAAAAATTGACCAAAAATCAAATAGGCTTATGGGCAAACCAAATTGCCTTGCACTAGATAATTTTTTCGTCAAAATTGGACTGGATGAATAATACCAATTGTGGTTCTAGTTTGAAGTAAAAATTGGACCGAATCAAACTGTGCCACCCCTAGGTTGTTAACTTAGTGGCATTCGTAAGCTTGTTTTAATTATATTCACTTCAATTTAGTGACACTTTGCAACAGGAAGATCACCTACAAAATCAAGGCATCCTTTTATATTTAAAAAAATTAAGCACATCTCACTGCTTAAAAGTGGGTATAAGTTTTTATTTATTTATTACTTTTGTTGTCAAAATAATTTTTTTATTTCATTATTTTCAAAAACTTTTAAGCTACATTGAAAACAGAAAAATCCTCCGAAACGATGCGAAAATTTTTTGGGATGAGACCTGGCTGGCTGGCCATTGTTTTTGGAAGCCATGCCCTCTCAAACCCACCCGGCTGGCCATCGAGATACTCGTGTTTGTTGAATTTTCCCAAGGTTGATCAGTGTGCCCCAGCCTTCTGCACTTATAGCAGAATCTTCGAAGGCCTTTGTATAAGAATCGGACCCAAGGTTGATTGCCAAAAATCCATGGGGAGAGGCTTACCCATATTAATCTCAACCCTCATCCTAAGAAAACCACGCGTGCCTGCTTGAGCTGGGTCCTCCACTACCAGCTCCTTCGTTATTCTGCTTGCAATGGGTTTCGCATTACTTCTCGTCACCTGACCTAGAGGAATTTCCTGGGCCTGAATCCAAAACATCATCGTGAACAAACTCCATGAGTTTCTTTGCCACAACTTCTGTGTGCAGAGTAATGTCCTCACATCATCTGAGTGCACAATATTTTGCCATTCTCTTTGGAGGGCATGTTTTACTCCACTCATAAGGGGCTCTTCGTCATCTATCATCATCTATGACTGACACCTCTTCGAGTTCCCGGAAAGGTCAATGAATGCTCACATTGGGAAGAAAGGGCAGTTCACCAAACCGTCGGCCAATGATGAGAGTTAAAAAAAAAAAAAAGACAAGTTAAGCAACAAGAAATACAAGATAAGGTAATAATGGAAACATACATTTCACTGAATTTCTGATGCTCACATTATACTAGCTAGTTTTCTCAATAGTGGCTTCGAAATGTTTGGTGATTTTAAAACTCTAGTCGCACCATAACGCACTTGGAGCGAGATTGGTGAGTGAGGTGTTTGGGAAAAAGGGGTAAAGATGGCATGGTTCATCACAGCCTGGTTCATGTAACAAGGAAAAAGACCAAGTCAATGGATCTTCTGGACTTGAACTTATGTGCACTTGGTGGGGGCTGGGGTAATGGGTTATGTTATGTCATGGTCGGATTTTTCGTCATTGTCGTACCTTTTAGAGGTGGGTGTCCTATATTTCGTAGTAATTCATCACAAAGATCCCTCGACAATGGCTCATGCGTCTTTGAATATAACATTACCCCTAAGGATATATCTCGAATTCAGCCACATCTTCAACTACCTTCAAAATCTCATATCCTTGTTAACATGCTTTTGAGTACCGAATAGTACGAAGACTGCTAAATATATTATATTTCTTTAATATACATGTTCAGACATACATAGAGCCATCTTCCTTGAGTACATGACTTCTGAACTCATCCAATCCGTTGCAGTAGCAATCCTAGCAAGAACAAGAACGGCTCAAGGCTTATGCTCTCTCTCAAAATCTATTTTCAGCTCTCTCTTTATGTGAGAATAGGGTTAAAGAACATGTCCGATAAGAGCAGGGCCTTAAGCTTATATAGGGCTAGGTTAAGTCGTCTCTACTCATCACCGAGGACCGACTTGACTAATCTTCCAAGCCCACTTAATCGGTTCACGCAAAAAAAGAAATAAATAGGACCCCTTAATAGGCTTCAAAACCTTTCCTTATTTCACAAGGTTTTGGGCCTCAAGGTATAACTTAATTTAAACTCTTATCAAAAAATGATATAACTTAGCATCTAGTGCACTAATCTAAATAGGAAAACAAACATTCTCCCACTAGATCAAGCACTAGAGCACTAAGCTTCTGTATTCCGAAAGGTTTGATAATCTTTATTGGCCATGAGTTTAAAACAGTTAAGTCATTCCTTTCAAGCTACAGTGAAAAGTGATTAAAAAAAATGAACTATAGACAAGCACTGCTCTCTTTATTAAAACAGGTCATCTATAATCACATAATGCAATCTCAAAACACATGAAGCACCTACAAGGCAAACCTTAATATGTACTGATCCTTAATGTGAATCTTTATGCTTTTCAGTACAAGTGCCCCTTTACGACTTAGCAAGAGTCAATCCGCAATGTTATTAAAACAATAGTATCTCAAAAAAGACCACAAACTCACATGCATAAACAAAATTGCATAATAAGTTTAAACAACTAAATAGTCAAAATGGTAGAATTTATTCAATAATAAATAAAAAATGTCAACCAAATTAACATTCTTAAATGCAAATCCCTCAATCCAGAAAACAGCAAAATAAACAAACTAGTAAAATATCATAATGGGAACAAGACTCCCACTAGATTGCAGCATCAAAGTTAGGAAATAATCTTATGCTCTCAACATGTCTCAGAAAAGCTTCTGAAGGCAAAAACTTTGTGAACGGATATGTAATCATATCTTGAGTTCTGATATGATCAAACCTGACTAGTTTGTCCGCTACATTCTCCCTCACTATTAAATATTTTCTGTCAATATGTTGAATTCCAGACGACATCTTGTTGTTCATGTAGTGAAAAACAGTCGCAGTGTTGTCATTATATATCTGTATTGGTCTAGAAATCGAGTCCACCACCTTAATATCTTTAATAAAATTCCTTAGCCATACCGCATGAGAAGTGGCTTCATAGCAAGCTATGTATTCTGAAAACATGGTTGAACTCGAAACACCAGATTGTTTAGCATTCTTCCAAGCAATAACTGCTCCTGCCATCTTGAAAAGAAAACCTGAAGTAGAGATGTAATCATCCTCTGCTTTTCCAAGATTCGCATTAGCATAACTAATGAGCTCTAAATTCTCCATGCGTCTGTAAATCAGCATATAAGCCTTTGTTCTTTGTAGGTACCTTAGAATCTTCTTTCCAGCTATCCAATGTTGCATTCCCGGATTTGACTGAATCTCCCCATCTTGCTAATGCACAAGGTTAGGTCAAGCCTTGTACACACTTGTGCATACATAATGCTTCCAACTAAAGAAGCGTACGACTTGTTCCTCATCTTCTCTTCTTCTTATTTATTCTTGGGGCAATGCTCCTTCTTTAAATCTCTTTTTGATAATAGAACTTTCTATCAAGAACACATACTCATGTCAAAATTCTTGAGTATCCTCTCAATGTATGTTTTCTATGATCGGCCTAGGAGGCCTCGAGCTCGGTCTCTCTGAATTTCAATGCCCAACACAAAAGCAGCTTCTCCCAAATCCTTCATCTCAAAATTATTTGAAAGTAGCTCCTTGGTGTCCTTCAGTAAATTGTGGTCATTTGTAGCCAAAAGTATATCGTCGACATACAGAAAATGAAAAAAATAAATTGACTCCCACACTTCTTTAGATAAATGCATTGATCGGCTATGTTCTCTACAAAACCATAAGATGAAACAGTTTGGTGAAATTTGAAATACCACCTCCTGCTTGCTTGCTTTAGTCCATAAATTGCCTTGCTAAGTTTGCAAACCATATGCTCTTTTCCCTCCTTTGCAAAAGAAAAGCATGAATACTTTCCAGGAAACCAATTCTCAATTTGTTAAGAGAAAAACAGTTTTCTGTTTAGCTATATTCACAAAACTAACAAATAATATATATGCAAGCCTCGTTAATTAAGTATCACACCTTTGTGGCAAGAGATTACTCATACCTTACACAAAATTACATGTTATCTTGTGCCATCACAAACAAATTACATGACAGATTCTATTTGTCGAAGAAACTTATCAAGCAATTTTGGTATGATGCAAATTTTTTTGGTTATTTCTTTAGGGTTCAATTATTTAGGTTTGGTCTTGTTATGAAAAGTTTGTTGATTCTCAGAACAAAGACAAACATCTATCTAGCTCAGAAAAATAACCAAACAAAACACAGTTCAAAAAGGAAAACCCTAAATTGCAGTGAATAGAAAAATATGCTGTGAGTAGTGTTTTAAGGGTTTCTGGTGTCCCTTTTTGACACAAAATACCGTTCTAAATAGAGAATGACCTAATTAACACAACTCACGGCTTTGTTGTGACATATAAGCATTTTTAGGGTTTTAAGGCCATCTAGTAGGTCAAAAATATGTTTAAAGTTTTGAAAATATGAAAAACCAAATCAATACATGCTTTTCCAGATTTTTTAATATTCTTGATATTTTAGAAAAACATGTTTAATCCATCTTAAAAATTTAAACATAACAAAAAAAAACTCAATACAACATAAACAGATATGAAATTATAGTAGGCATGCTTGAACAACGATTTCAGTGTGTGTGAATAACCATGTGTTTTGATACCAACTGTTAGATTTCTTTAATGTACATGTTCATGATCTTTCACACAAACTGAAATATGTAGAAACATAAAGACATACCCGAAGCCATCTTCCTTGAGTACATGACCTCTGAACTCATCCAATCCGTAGCAGCAGCAATCCTAGTAAGAACAGGAACGGCTCAAGACCTCTGCTCTCTCTTAGAATCTGTTTCGGCTATCTCTTTATGATGAGAATAAGGTTAGAGAACGTGACTGATAAGAGCAGTGCCTTAAGCTTATAGGGCTAGGTCAAGTCGTCTCTACTCATCACCGAGGGTCGACTTGACTAATCTTCCTAGCCCACTTAATCGGTTCACGCAAAAAAGGAAATAAATAGGACCTCTTAATAGGCTTCAAAACCCTTCCTTATTTCACAAGGTTTTGGACCTTAAGGTATAACTTAATTTAAACTCTTATCAAAACCTGATATAACTTAGTATCTAGTGCATCTATCTAAATAGAAAAACATAACAAAATCGAGTAACGACAACTTGAAAATATCATCCTCATCTGTGCAAGCCTTGAATACTTGTTCTTGTTCTAAGAGGGTGGTAAATGTATTCTCCCGAAAATACTTTTTCTTCGAACGACAGTTCTCTTTTGTTACATTGGGAAGAAAGAGCAGCTTCCTAAACCATAGGCTTGTGATGAGACCAAAAATTTCGTGAACTGTATCAAATGTCCACTAACGAGGAAACAGATTCCCTTAATGATATTGCACAAACCTTCCTTAGCAATAGGCCATGAGCAATTTTGGGGCTCCACGAGAGCGAGAGAGAGAGAGAGAGAGATTTTAGAATGAGAAAAAGAAAGTGAAAAAAATGTGTTAATTGGCAAATAAGGAGTATTTATATACCGCATTTAAGTAAGAATTTCAAAAATTAGGCATTTGTGCGAAAATTATGCAGTTATTAAATATATTTAAAATACGAAATTCTCGGAGAAAGGAGTTCATTCATTAATACTCATGATTCAGATATTGCATTTCAAATAATACAGTTATCAAACATGAGAATGCAATTTGATATGTATTCCTAAGCTCTTAAATCTTAAACTAAAACAGGAGCTGATGTAGGCGAAAATTTCCCAATTTTGGCTCTCGGTCTTAACATAAATTGATGAGGTGGCATATAACACGTGATTTGGCATCTAAATTTGGTGGAAATTATTACAAAGTCCGCAGCAATTACATGCTAAAATACAGCGACTCCAATTCCGTTGTTTACGCTTTAACTTCCTCAATCAATACTTCACTTTTTGGAGGTTTCCTCAGACACCCATTGACTCGAGAAGAAGAACATTCGCTCCCCCATTCACCTTTACTCTCAATTTCTATACTTCTACAGTTCTCTCTCTAAAGCGAGTCAGTGAGTCAATCAAAGACGCAACAAAATCAGGAAATGGTTAGAGCAGCTAGCTAAAGCCAAAGCCAACGCCGAAGCTTGGTGAAGAAAAAGCAAAGAAAAAGCAAAGTAGAAAGCAAGAATGATGGAGTGGCAGCAGCAGCAGCAGCAGCAGATTCAGAATCAACAGCAAATAATCCACCATTTGCAAAACCCAGAAGATGGGATTGGAAATGGGAATGGAGGGTTGTACGTGAAGGTGATGACGGACGAGCAAATGGAGCTGCTGAGGCGACAGATCGCTGTCTACGCCACCATTTGTGAGCAGCTTGTTGAGATGCACAAGGCCGTCACTGCTCAACAGGATCTTACTGGTCTCTCTCTCTCTCTCTCTCTCTCTCTCTCTCTCTCTCTCTCATTTGAATTTGTTTCTTTTTGCTTTTTGTTGGTACAGCACAATTGAGTTTGTTTCTTAATTGCTATTGCCATCTTTGATCGATCATTAATGGTCCTGTTGGCGTAATTTTATTTCATTAGATTTGATGATATTTTTTCTGTGCCAATTTGGGGTTTATGCTTTTTGCTTTACTGTTTCATTTTCTTCTTCTTTTTGGGAATTCGGTGAAGCATATGACGATTATGTACTTAGTTTTCTGTTCTTTAGATTTTATCAAGTAAAAGAAAGGCTATTATTTAGATGCCTTTATACAAACCCCATTTTGTTTTCCATTCTTTTTCTTTGTACTTTTAAGTTGTCCAATTTGTATCTGAGGTTATGATTTCTGTGATAATGGTGGAAATGGGTGTACTTGTTCTCTCTGATTTCTGGGTTCTCTATGTACTAATGGTCCGGCAGTTCCTGCGCATTTGCTCCATTTGCTTCCACTCTCTTCTCTTCTTCTTCATCTTCCCAGTCCTTAGCATATATGGGTTCGTATGGTTCATAACTTCATAGAGCAATTTCCATTGTTTCTTCTAATCTTGAGTGTTGTGCGCAAGAATCACCGTTTCCTGCCCTGTTGTTTGATTATGACATAAAGCACTTAATTTGGACTGCTGGGTCTATTTATGACATGAAAGTATAAGGGAAAGTGAACCTATCATGTTTACAAATATTCAAACTTATGTCAATCTGTGAAGGGTTTTGTCAAAGAAATTATTGTATTTGGTCTGGACTTCCATTGCCTTCAATCATCAGTCTTTCTGATTCAAGAATGAGGATGGGGAATTCTTGTTACTATCCATTCATGGCATCCAGTGACCAGAAGATAACTGCCCTAGAATCAATGTTCAAGCCCAGTTTCTTTGTTTATGAACTTTTCATTTCAAATTTGAAGGGATTCCGTGGTAGTTTGAACATATTTGTTCTTTAAAAGAGCTTACTGTTACTCTTCTAATTCTAAGTCCTTCTCTTTCATTTGATCGTATTCACCTAATTTGGACTACTGTATTGGTGGTTCTAATTATGGCATCTAAAGCGAAAGTGAAAGCCAAACTCTATTGTTTACAAATATTCAAAATTGTGTCAACTTTGTGAAGTTGTTTTTGCAGAAATGAATTATTTTATTTGGTATGGGCATCCACTTCCCATAATCATCGATTTTTCTGGTTCAGGAATGAGACTAGGGAATTTTTATTGTGATCCATTCATGGCATCTGGTGGCCACAAGATAACTGCAAGGCAGCGCTGGACCCCAACACCTGTGCAACTTCAAATGCTTGAGCGGATTTTCGAGGAAGGCACTGGAACTCCATGCAAGCAGAAGATCAAAGAGATAACCATGGAACTCACACAACATGGCCAGATATCTGAAACAAATGTCTACAACTGGTTCCAGAACAGAAGAGCTCGTTCAAAAAGAAAGCAATCTGTGCCAGCACAAAACAATGGAGAATCAGAAGCAGAGCCAGAAGTTGAATCTCCCAGGGATGAAAAGACAAAACCAGAGGACATCATGTCCCTTGACAACTCTGCACCGAGGGCGGAAAATATGTACCTTCAAAGTCCCGAGTTAGGTACTGAATTTCTTTTCTTGGATACACTGTCTGATAGAAAGGATAAGATCTTCTAGCAGTTTTGCTCTTGTGAGTGTAACACAATGGAATCACGTGCCTGCGTCACACTTACAATCAGATACAGTACTACATACACACAGGCACGTAACTACTAACATGCTAACCTGTGCTAAAGTCCAGGCAGCTTGTTTTTTTATAGTCTAAATTAATATTCTAGCCTAGGTCACCTAAATAAAATATTATTAATTAATTCCGTTAGGACTAGGTTAACCACTTAAATAAAATATTATTAACTAATCCTATTAGGATTAGGCTGACCAACAAATAAATAAAAAGAATAAAATTAGCAAAAACATACTACTTGATTGATAGATTGATTCATTTAGTGCCAACTCTTCCTGTGTCTACAACAACAATAGAATGATCATTTTCATGTATGAGACTTATTAAAAATCAACTTCGGAATAAGATAGATGATGAGTTTCTTGCTAATTGTTTGTATGCTACTTCATATTGAAAGAGAATTTGCTGATAATATAGATAATGAATCAATAATTAGTGATTTTAATGCTGCGAAGACTTGAATAGTGCAACTTATATAAGTGTTATTTGAGGGGTAAGACTCATTATGTCTCCCATGTATTTTTTTGTTATCAATGAAATTTACTCGTACCGTTGAGTTTTCAATAAGTTTGTATATAAGGTAAATTTAGCCCACTTCATTTTGAAATCCTGGGTCTGTCCCTGCATACACAAGCATGCTTATGACATCTTTGAACAAATATTGTTCTTATTTCTTAAATGGTTGTTTTTTCTCTGCAGGATTTGGAAATTTTGATTGGTAATATGGACGTTCCACTGATCTAAAGGCATTACCATCGTGTTGAAGATTTGAAGTAGTTGGATGATGTAGTTAATTTTCCCTATTTTTGTGCTTGAATATAATCGTATCATATTGAGTTTAATGGACAGTATTTTATAGTAGAGAAGGCTTTTGTGGATGAAACATATGAAACACACGTTACTTAGCAAACATTTACATGTATACATAAAAAAGATATATTTTCGCTAATATTCTTTGGGGCGTAAGATTTTTATTGTTATTTTTCCTTTTTCTGGGTTCAATAGGTCCCTCGTTTAATTGAAATGATTTTGAAACATATGATAACGTTTCATCTATCATATTCAATCAACAGCATGTCCGCAATGGAAAAAGCTTGGTTCCTTAAAGCTCAACAGGAGCTCCTCATAACAATGTGATTTTGACACTCGTTAACTTCATTTAACTATTTATTTTTGTGAAATTCTTTTAACTTTCTTTGTTTTGGTATTTACTAAGTGTCAAAATCCCATTCGCTTTGAGGAGGAATTTCTCCTTAGTTTTAAGGAGCCAACCCTTAAACTAATAGAAAGAAAAACAAAATCCTTATTGCTGTCTTAAATTCCTAGTCGAAATACCTGAAGGGGCAAATGCAACTGCGCAAGCTAGTATGTTATTAGGAAACTCAGAAACTTTTCCTGTAGTTTTTTCACACCAAGCCCAAGGCATGAGCATCTACATGGAAAAGCATAAAACAAAAATTGCTATGTTCAAAACAAGTACAAATCATGACTAGAATTTTATTACGCATCATTCAAACCTCTTAACTTTCAAACAAAAAATTACGAAAATTTGAGGGTTAACAGGAACAACTATGTTGATTAATTCCGGTAAAAATGGCAAATGATTAGCTCATTCTTCAGCGATGGACATGACTAAAGATAACAATCTTACTTGTAATGTAACATTAATCAACTTAAAAGGCTATAGAAGATTGGTATTGCACAGCAGGTAACTGGTCACTGATTTCACTTTCAAAACCACAAATGAGAAGCATACTGCAAAATCAACAGGTTCCTCAACAAATATGAACACATCTGCCCTGGCATTATGCACACTCAGACTTGAAGCCAATACTGGACCAACCGGTTTTCTTCCTCCCACATGGAATAGGCATCACCATCTGCTCGTGGAGCAGTCTTTTTTCCATCAATATATCCCACCGTACCACTACCAGTGACTGTCAATTGAGCACTTCCGGACCAAGAGGCAAAGTTTGCGCCATCCAACTTGTCGGTGATAGGCAAAGAGTAATCATGAGTGGGTCTCATGACCCTGGAAGATCTAGAGCCATGGCATCACTCTTAGTGTCTTTCTTATCACCCATTGCTTATGCATGAACACAGCAAGAGAATAAACACAACATTGCAGAGAATAAACAGCAAGTTCAAGGACACGGTGAGGTAAAAGAAAACCCTAAAAAAATTAGGGCAAGACAAAGTCAGAGGCAAGGCAAGAGCACAGTTCTCAAGACACAGGGCACTTTGAGGTCTCAAGACACAGGACACTTTGAGGTCTCTTTCTGTATGCAACAATCAAACTTCAACTTCAATATCTGATATATCACTCGTCTAAATCCTTTACTTTGAGCCATAGAATGAATAGTTTCCTCATTATGGTCAAAACTCTGTAATACAGTAACCATATTCTTGGTTACCCTTCCTGCAAGAAGGTTAATCAATCTGTTAATACTCGATGTTTGCCCAATGAAAAAGAATCAGAAAAAAAAATAAATAAATAAAAGTGGGAACAATACAGCAAATACTGATATCATTGAAAAAGGAATTTAACTCCACTAATGAGTTTTCTTTAGCCACTTTGACACCCGCTGTCTGATAACGTTCATCTGCTCGTAATAAACATTAATAAATAAACCCGATGAGGAAAACAAAATCAAACAAGTTGCGTTTATAGAACCTTTTGCATTGTGAGCTACTGAAAAACTTGAAAAAGAAATCTTAGATTAATTTAATAACAAAACAATATATTTTGGATTGAAATTTGTAAATGCTCAAAATAAGAGCATTCTTACTGTATAAAGCAGGCAATATAAGAAATAATTTAAAAGGGTCACAGACGTTCTTACTAGAACAGCCAGAAGGATTCCTGGAAATTTTCCTCATGAGGCAAGATGAAGAAGCTCTCAGTCCTCATGGGGGTTAAGTGAAGTCGCCTATCATTCATTCGTAGATTTTTGGAAACATAGTTCCCTCTTTCAGGCATTTTGTCAAACGCCTCTTAGGGAACAAAAGCAAGAACCACAGGGGCAGACACCTAAAATCTGTGGGACGCAAATTAAACCAGGGAGTCAATAGACCCCTTTTTCCCCTTGGTGGATCTGCCAGTGAGAAGAGACTCTTCCAGTGGGTAAGTCCATAACTTGCTGTACGAGGGAAAACAAAGGGCACAGAATGCATCTTTACATGCCACCGCTGAGATGTCAATTCAGAAATGCCATCCCTTAGAACGCCAAAATCTCTGTGCATTGTCATAGCGACGAGCATGTTTAATCTTTAAAAATAGCTTATAAGCCCTCTCTACTTTATTTGAAGCAAGTAGTTTGTTGTTTAGTTTGCTATAAACAAGCCTACTTGGGCAAAAGCCTTTCTGCAAAGACTCTTCCATGACAAGTACAGCATTTTCAAGGTGCCCTATGTTGCAAAGTCCGTTAATTACATAATCATAAACTTCCTTATCTGAAGCATATCCACATTCCTGCATATCTTCCCAAATGTTTAGCAACATTCCACATTTACCAAACCTAGAAAGTCGCATAAGCAATAGCTTATAAGCACTCAGTGATATTCTGCATCCAACCTTTCTTGCTTTCTTGTAGATCATCATAGCAGCATAGGGTGGACCATAGCTACACAAGGGTTCAATAAAGGAGGTTATTGTCCCTGTAGTGGGAACAAGTCCTCGACCTAACATCTCATCAAACATTTCGAGTGCACCAGCTACTTTTCGGGCTTTAAGGAAAGCAGCAATCAATTTGGTATAAGTATCAATATTTGGATCACAGCTATTACTCGACATACCCTTATAGTATCTCACACATTCGTCAAAATTTCTAACAGAGATAAAGTTAGAAATCATAGCATTATAAACTCTGGTGTCTGGCATGCAACCTTTCCCCTTCATGCTATCAAAAATCTCAACAGCATCATCAATACGACCAGCTCTCCCTAAACCCTCAAGAATGAAACTGAAAGTTGAACTATCAGCACTAAATCCATCTGCTACCATTGCTTCCAAAATCCTCTCGATTTCACTAACTCTGCCATGTCTTGACCACCCTCCAATAATAATATTATATGTATTACCATTGAATTGTATCTTCCCCTTGACTGAATTCAGAAACGAATTTGCAGCACCAACATGGGATCTCTGACAAAGACATTGCAAAAGCAAATTCAAAGACTCAGTATCACACTCCAAACCAATTTCTTCCAAGTTTCGGAACATTTGGATTGCCTTAGACACATGTTGAGCCCTCACGAAACTATCCATTACAATCGATATGGTCTCTAAATTGGGACTTATACCCTGGGCCCTCATGTGATGCAAAATTTGCATCATATGTGTAAAGAACTTTCTTCTGCCTAATGCTTTGAGGATTATATGGTAAGTTTCGATATATTTAGCTATGGTGGGCTTCCTAATCGCCCAATTAAAAAATACAAGCATTGCTTCTGCACCTAAACCCCCTCTATTCACTACTTGTGCAACAACATCAACACTCAAATCCACACCACCATTGTCTAAAGCATGCTCAATTGCAGCCGTACCCCTCAATTTCTGAAGAAAAACCCCACGTAATTTCTCGTCGGGCAATAAAAATCCATCAACGGTCCTAATTTCTATCTGCTTATCCGAATTACTGGGTTCAAATAGGGTTGCAGTTGAACTATTACTACGGGAAATTGGCAGCAGATTAGAGAGTCGATCAAGTACAAAACTTTCGTCAAGAGTAGATTGGCTCTTGATCCGATGTTCATCGTGCAATGAGTTTGATTGAGCGTAAAGGGTTGAAAAGAGAGAGGATGAAATTGGTGAATGAACAAGGTAAGACAACGGGTACCTGGGCGCCCTGCTGAGAGATCGCAGCGAATGCAAAGCACCATGAAACGCCATGAAAGTGAAACGTTGTCAGCAGATACAAATGGTTAGCGAACCAACAGACCAACCATGTAATAAGACGGTGACAGAGTGACGAGGAGAGCGGTGATTGGGGATGCGAGATGAAAAACTGGCAAAAATTCACTTTTATTTTATAAAAACATTTGCCCCCTAAGAACTCGTATTTTATTTCTCTTAAAAAAACTCAGATTTTATTGACCAAGAAAAAAAAAACTCATATTTTTCTATAGTTTGATACGTGTACATAAATTTTTGTTTAATGGGTCAAACTGTGATTTTCACAAGTGATATAAATAAGGAACTTATGGATAGATTGTGTTTTTCTTTTTTGGATGAACTCAAGGATAGATGATCCACTATCAAATTACCACATGTTAGAAAGAATATCTACTATGTTTGACTTAAAACAATTAAAACATTGCATGATTATCATACCATATAATGTGTCATACCAAACTATAACATAATCAAGACAATCACCTACATTGCTAAGAGCCTTGATTATGTGATACCTTGATATGCAGTTCTATGAATCAAATAACACCAAGAACAAGTTAGAATAGAATGTATGGACAGAAAACTTGATCTTGCTGTCTATTGATGCTTCATATTAGGAATTTTCAGGTCTCCATCTATAATTGAAATGAGTTTGAAAATTTGAGGGTAAATAATAAAATATTAAACCTTCGAAAAGCATACATATTGCTTTAATACTCAAGTTTTTAACCAGCTATCAACTAAGTACGACAACAAAAAAACCTAGCGTTCAAACCAGCTGATCTCTAATTCAGGACTCATTTTTGTGGCGTTTGATTGACCATCAACTTTCAAAGAAGTCAGGTGAAAATTACAAAAGAGTTCAGATACTTTTCAACCAAAAATATCGAAGATTCGCCTTACAGCTACGAGAAGAAGCAAATTGAAGAGGAAAGAGTGAGTTTGCTATGAAATGAGGGAAAACTAGCTCCTTTCTTTTACTACAGAAAAATGCAGCTACAGAAACTTGTCAGCAGTTTCACTTTCATAACTGCAAAATCGAGCGGCGTAATACAAAATCAACTGCTGCCAGTTTAGTCATAACAAAACTCTATAGTTAATGCAGTATACAATAGTTTCTCTCTTTTCTTTTTCTTTTTTTCTTCTTTTGATTGAATGTTGCCTGAGTAATAAACAAACAACACCTTGTCTCAGCTTCATATTCACACTGTAAATCATGTGAGGCAGCACTTCTACATTGGCATCTCCTGGGTGATATGTGCAACAAAATCAGATACGAAGACAATTTCTGTCGTTAACCCTCTGCTTCAGGAAGTAAGCGTCTTTTGGGTAGTTTAAGCTGCCACCATTAGAAAAAGAGATATTTAGTGATATACCCATTCTTAGCACTAATATTATAAATAAACCTTACACCATTGAATTTCTATAAACAAACCCGAAAAAAACCCCAACAATGACAGCTGGCCTTATTGAATTTAATATTGATTATTAAATTACTTTGATGCCCTATTGAGTGTTTTGGGTATTTTTATGAGATTTTGGGGTTTGGCTTGTTTTAAGAAATTGATGGCAGTTTTGTAATTTATAAGAAGTTAAAAGCCTCTTTGTTATGTTGTAAATGGGCTTTGGGTGTGTTTCTAAAGTCCATTTCATATGAGGTTTTTTTATAATTTGGGCCCCTATATTGGATATAATAGTGAATCTCCCTTAGAAAAATTAATCATCACATCTGGCCTGAAAGAATGCATCAAATCATCAGATTGGAAAATGTTCCTTATTTGCTGACCTTTGATTTTGTAGTCCTCCAGCCTCCTGTGTTCTGCTCGATTGGGGAGTATGAGAATTTATCAAAGGAATTTAGAATAGAAGCTTTATCCAAGCTTGGATCAACAACAGGCAAGATATCCTACAAACCAACATACGAGGAGTGCTAATCAGACGATCTTGGACATTTAAAACGTAACTGCATGCATCCTGCGTCTCCCTTGCCCTTGTCAGTTGATTCAAATTATTACTTCTTCATTTTAGCATTATTACCAAATCTACCATACTAACATGACCCATTATATTGTAAGACCATTTTTAAACTTACTTTCTCTTCTGAAGCCTTGTCACTAGATGCTTCAAGATTTTGAATATGCAACTGATCTAAGTAAAACAGCATCTGCAGTTTGATTAGAAAACCAACAAAACAATGAGTCAGGGGAGAAAAAAAGACACCAAATAATCCCGGCTATTAATAATAACCATATACCACGCTTTACTACTAACAGATTGCAAAGATGTAAGCACAGTGGAAATCCTATTTACATTGAAATGTGATACTCAACAATAACTTCTATAAAAAAGACTGCAAGATTCAGGCACAATGGGAAAACGCTTTTTGTAGTGTAGCAGCATGCAATCCTGTAACCTGTAAAATTTAAAAAGAACCTACCTTGTTTAGTAAATGAACATTTGATGCGTTAGCCGCCATGACCTGTACTCCAAGGCAATTACTGTGGCTAATGCAGAAGGGGCAGAAGATGGTACTGAAAACACAACCATCCTCTTCACACCATATACCCTGCCGAGGAGCACCTTCAGAAGTTCTGTTGCAGAGTCGCTGATCAACTGATGAAATGTCAGTTATGATAACAGGCATGCCTATGGATGTGTTCCCAGTGTGAGACTTCAATACTTCTTTATGAAGAGATTCTAAGTGAAATTTCGATGACAAAGTTATTGAGCATGATAGATATAGATGATTCTCAGGAAGGCCCAATGGAGTTTTGCAGAGTAAGCAAGAAATTTGTAGTCTTTTGTCCATTACACAACCAACGGACATGGATGAAGCAACCAAATTACTAGTTGTGAGCACATGAGGAACATTGGATTTGTGTCCTGAACAATTAGTCTCAACACTGAATTCAATTTGGCGATTTGTGTCTATAGTTGCCATTGATCTTACGGAACTAGTAGAATCAGGACTTCTGGAATCAGATGCATCACACTGTCCATAAACAAAGTTAGCCAGTGGTGAATACACGGACTTTCTCCTTTTCTGGGTATGAGAATTTACACTCAAACTCAAAGATGAGTCTATTTCTAGCATCGAGCTCTGTATGCTCAAATTCACATTCTTTTCAGGAGTAGCTGCAAAGCCACACTGGGCTTTTGGAGAAGCTTTGCTACTATTGGTTAAGGATGCTGACTGAAATGACAAATGATCTGTAAAGTCAGAAGAGGCCTCAATTGTGCTTGAAGTTGAACCAGAATTCTCATCTTTATTCAAGTACCCTGGACTGTATGTGGAAATGATACCATCCATATTAGGGGTTTCCTGGACAATGGAAATGTCAGGATCTGCATCAGAGAATGCCGTAAACAAAGATGGCTTTGGGTACCTGAAAAGAAATGGCTTTTATTATGAGAGAGATTAAACTGTTTAATAATTTCTTTGTCAGCGGGAAGATATATCATAACATATCTAATTATCTAGCATCAACTATATACAAGTTGTCTTAATCAAATCCATCTAGATCATTATCCACATCTAACTCACTATTATGGATGCCACAAAGAAGACATGAATATATGACTTCCATGGTTCTGTTTACGCCCAGAAATGGACAAGGTTAAGTGTATAGGAAATGTTTCACCCTAAGAAGACATTAAACTGAACCTTCCAAATCCACTTGACTAAGAAGAATCCAGGCCAAGCTTTAGCCTCAACACACATATAGATCTCAGCCTGAGTTCAACATGAGCCATATAATTTGTGATCATGAAGCTCATGGGTTGAGATTTGTTAAAACACAAAGGCCTTCGGATTAAAACTTCCTTTATAATGACTATCAATGTAGGGGACAAAGACCAAATATCAAGATGACAGTGACAATGGAGTGGGAAATTTTCCTAGAGCGAGAAAATTGAATGCAGAATTAGTGCTATAAGACAATTTTGGCTTTTTTCTTTGCCTAGTGAAGAGAGGCCCTTAAACCATACAAACATAGCTAGGTTCTAGCTGCCCCGATCAAGTAGTTAGGGAAACTCAAACTCGGTTGGAAACTTTCAAATCAAGCAACTACAAACAATTACCACACAACCAGAATCCAGGCCAACACCTAAAAGGCATTCTAGATTGATAAAAAATAAACAGAGACTCTAGAAAACTTCACAATCAATCAAAATAACTCTAGAAGTTATCAACGGATTCGCACAATATTGCTTAGTTTTTAGTAAGGGATACTCATTTAGAATAGGAACTTCCTATGCTCTGAAAGCAGACTTATTCGTGTCCTTAACTAGCTAATTTTAGGCCATCAACTCTACTTGAGCAATCATGAATTTTAATGTAGAGAAACTAGTGCAACATTTACCTTGAATCTTTCTGAAGATGACATTCTAGATCAATAATTTCCTTGCTAAGGTCCGCATCCTCATTTATGCGCACAAATTTCTGAACTTCCAAAGCATCTTGAGATTTCAGCAGGGCATCATGCTTCATCTCAGAATTCTCTGGCTGTTCGCAGGTATCAAATTTCTTCAATTTCTTTTCTTTCATTTTTGTAAATCCTTCACTTTGACCCATAGAATGAATATTTTCATCTTTATTCTCAAAATTCTGTGATACGTTAACCATGTTATTGCTTACCCTTTCCTGTATGAAGATTAACCAATTTGTTAATACTTCATATTGTTCATCCAACTAAAAGCAATAAGAAAAGTAGTATTATAGAAAAGAAAAATAGTGGGAACATGCAGCTAACCTTGACATCACTGAAAAAGGATTTTAATTCCTCCATTGACTTGTCAAAGTTCTCATACCGTCTGATGGATTTCTTTAGCCACTTTGACACATATGCTGTATTTCTTTCTTCCCGATAGCGTTCATCTGCTTGGAATAATCATTAAATTGATAAAGAAAAATATTAAAAGGTAGATATGGAAACAGAAAAATATTAATAAACTACACCCAAAAATAAAAAATAAAATTTTCAAAAAATCTGTTTAAAGAACCTTCAACATTGTGAGCACCTGGGAAAAAAAATTGAAAAGAAAAAACCGTGGAATAATTTAATAGCAAAAAGTACAAAAGATGAGGCTGAAGTTAGCCAAATGTGAGCTTCAAACCCAGCTTGCATAAAGATAACATTTAGCTGACACTGAGTTTAAACCCGGAATGCAAAATATTTGCAGGTGATTATATCTTCTGTTAATAAAATCATCAATGATTTCAAGATATAAGAATTTATGGTCAAGAAGCCTACCTAATAAGATGACAGCTCCGTAGTCAAACCTATGGCGAATACAACGTCCTGCACAAAGTAGAAAGCCAGTTAGTACAGAATTTGGAAAAAAAAAAATTCAGACGGTGCACAGAAAACTCCAAACAAAAATGGAAAAAAAAATTGAAACCTAAAGGTAGGGGTATACCTGCAGCTTGATTTACAGCCCGGAAGGCTTGGTGGCAGTACCACTCATTCCCACTCAGAAGGCTTTTGGATGATTTATGTGTATCATTATATTTCTTCTTTAAGGCAACTTGAATATCATTTCTAAAAAGAAGTTGAGAATAATCAGCCAATTGTTACTCATATAAGGCATTTCTGCTCCAAAACATGAATAATAAAAAGAAAGCTTCTTACATGTTGGGAAATGGAATGCCGACAATTATCTGAGATAGTTAAGACAAATAGACAATTATATAAAAGAAGTGACAACTGTATTACTCTATTAGCCATACCAAATAACCAGAAATTATGATGTCTAAACTCATCCATCTCCTCTCCTCCCAAACAAAATAAACAATAACAATCACATGAAGAAAAGACAAAAAACTTCAATGAGAGCGAAAAGGATACCACCGCTCGAGCATTGTCATCTGTGAAGTCAATTCCTTCTGAAACCTGCAAGCAGAAATATAACAATTGAGCATGTGCAAACTGAACAAATACGACCTATCAATATCTATTTGCATGACCACAATTATGTGCACCTTTCCTCGGCACACAGCAAGAAAAGCAGCTCCATCAGTGTTATTTTTGCCTGCACACTGGACTCCAGCAAAGTGATTTTTGATTGATGTCTTGTTGGCACTTTTCTTTCTCCGAAAATCTGGTTTATTACCCTGACGAACTGAATCGTAATAACCCCTCAAAACAGAATCGAATTCCTCCTGGTCTCCTCCTCTTGGCTCTGCACTAACAAACAAAAGCTAAGCAATCACAATCCAACAGAGAGTAACAATAAAGAAATATCAACAAAAGGATCAATGTAAAATGAGCTCCACTCTTACATCCATGCAAAAATACTAACCATGAGACAAATAAAGTATAAAAACACAATCTTAAAGAGAATTTCTAAAGGAATAATTGGTCAAGCAGGCTAAGGAGTGAGTAAGGGAACAGAAAAGGCCTCACCAACAAAAAGGTTCTTTTTTTCATTTAACTGAGACCATTGTCCTGTTCCACGCCAACGCTTGCATAGTTTTCCCATCAGCTTATAACTTGGGAAGAACACAAGACAGCCGCCTGGAACAATCTTAAAAATTTCCTCCAAGGATTTTCCAAGTGCATCCTTCACAATAACAGACAACAAAAATATTATTTTACAAAGGGGAAAAGCACGAATTGAAATTCAATTACAGAATCAATTCCAAATTTTGCCAAATTACCTGGAAGGCATATTCATCTGCTGTCTTATAACTTGCATTCAATGATAAGGTACCCGGGCCAGTAGAAATAACAGCAGGCCAAACCTGCAGTGAAAAGGCTGAAAACTTATAATTGCCAGAGCTATGCAATCAGCAAGAATCAACTATTAGTAAGGAACAAAAATGGCATTACTATACTTGTGATTCAACATCAATTACATGTGGAGCTTCCAGCGTTGTTCCAAACTGAAGTCCAAGCTCAGATGAGAAGGAATTCATTGGTGACAGAGTCCTAATTTCGAAGATGATTGGTCAGACGTAGTATTGCTGTAAAAACTATTCTACCTAGGGGCATGCATTGCAACAGAAGCAAGGATGTAGGAAACCAAACAAAAGCAGATATATGTGGTCAGTCACAAGTATAAACAGGCAAGCACATTCATTTGGAGAAATTGTAATAAACATACAGTGATACAAATCATGTGAGCTACACTAACCCTGATGTTAAAATGACGGACAACGAAAGATCAGCAATATCTTTAAACACAACAGCAGGGTTCAAGCACCACAAACTTAAGGTATGTGTCCAGTCCCCAGAAGATCCTGGTACAATATCAGAATCCATTTATCAAACTGCAGCTCACAAAGAGAGATGATTGATAGCATAACAAAAGGAATTATAAAATCCACTGATACCATTACGAGACCGACCCAATCATTACCCTCTTCTTATGTATCATTGTTACCTTTCTGTTTCATTATAAACGCAATTTAAAAATATATATGAAAACGAAATTTGAACCATGTCTCTGCTTTACCAACTACATGATTAATTTGTATGAGAAATAAACTAGTAGACAGAGAAGATTTCTATTAAAAAATGACCAGGAATGTGTCAGTGTCCTCAAAGATAAACAGATAACAGCTCTATTAACTGCTTACCAGCCTCTCTTTTAACATATCGTTGTAAAGCAAGCTGATAATCAACCATATGACACCCTTTTCTTGAAAAAAAGTAAGTGAGTGAAGAGACCAATCCTGTGTGACATTATCAAAGAAAGTCAACTGATATATAAAGTCAGGGTACACTTGGGACATTTAAACTTAAAAAATTTTAAGGCTTTACCTTCCAATGTCACAACAGCCATGCCACTTAAATGTGGTGTATCTGACTCTGTATCTGTTGCAGCTTTGAATGCCTGACAAAGAAACACACTTTACACATAGAAAAAAGCAATATGGAACATCAGAAACTCATAACGGAAATACCTTTGTGGCACATTCAAGTAAGATTGGGAAGTACTGCTGTGATACATTAGCTTCTTGGAGCTCTCTCAAAGCCTTATCACCAGTCCAACTGCGACATGCAGTACCAACACCCCACCCAAATAAAAAGTTAAAGTTAAAATTAAAATTAAAGAAATTAAAAACAATTTCAGTCTAAATTACTCAAAATGCTAGATTGCCAAACCTGAAGAACATTAAAACTTTTCACCTTATCAATCGTTGTTTAAAAATGAACTGTATTTGATAATTAACAGAACAGGTGAGAAATTAGGTGACTCTGTTACTTCTTTTTTATTACAAACTAGCAAATTTAACTTTACCACAGTATAGCGTGAACCATTATTTTATTTTAACAGTTACTTGAAAATATTCGTTGATGATATATTAAAGATCAATAGTAATTGATAAACATGTCAACCAAAATTCTTACCAAGAGACAAAGTGCTGAAATTCACGTTTTTCCAACTTATTTTTCTTTCGCTCAATCCAACTTATGAGGCCCTATAGATATGTAGCAGTAATGAATGACCAAAGAATCACAACAGTCAGTTACTTGAAACGATTGTGAGCAGGATGCATGAAAGCAAACCTGTATCATTTCGTATAAAGGTTGGTATACCAAAACATCCACTGGGCAAAGCTGCTCCAGTTCCATCTGCAATTCTTTTAGAACGTATCACCACTATATAAGCAACAGAAAGTGACATGGAAAAAAAAAATACATATTACTAGTTTAGTATCCTACTGTGCAAAATGTCTTCTTCAATATCGACACTCCCAGCATCACGAGCAACATCCTCTATATTGCTGAAACCAAGTTATTTTGAGAAGACCTTTTGAGAAAGTAATAAAGGATACATTTTTTAGCACCTAATGGCTTGCATCTAATAGAAGGGAAAAAATGAACAAAAGACCATTACTAAGGAAAACATGTAATTTTCTCTTTTCGGAGCTTTAATTGAGAATTGCAGCTCTAAACATGCAGTAATATCACCTATGTTGCAAACATGACATCAAAGGCAAACACAAGATATTCTTTGTTAAAACCAGTTCAGGAAATTTAAATTTTAAGCAAATAAAATAGGGAAAGACCTCCTTTTACTTTGTATCCCATAGGAAAAGAATCCATATAATGAAGCACCAAGTGGAAAAAACCTTTGATATTTCAATGGAGAATTTTGCAACCTAATAATAAAAAATATTTTCATTTATAGAGGTGATAGATGTTCTGCAGGGAAATGCATAATATTAATAATAGAATTCCTCATTTCTACTATCTAGTACAACAGGACATTGGAAAATGTTGAGTCTTCATTTGCCTCATGAATATGCTTGTGAAGATATGCAGGGAAAGTCAAACAAAATCTATCTTGGAAGTTGAAAGTATGTAGGAAAACAAAGAGAAGCTCAATCAGTCTAAAACTGAAATTGAGATTGCTTATATATTTGTTTTAATAACATTTTCTCAGAAACTGAGTGAATAAGGTGAAAAATAAAATAAAATAATATATCCATGAAGTGGTACAACATACTGGGCTTCGTCGAGAACAACAATGGATCCCTTAATATCTACTTCCATTGCTCCCCGAATGACTGGATTAATGATGTAGTTATATGGGCAAAAAACCAATTCTGCATCGTCTGACAAAGAACGAGCTGCATAATATGGACAGCCTGAAAAGTAAAGAGGATCTTAGTGAGATGTAACCATAGAAGTATACACATGACACATGCTACACATATAACAACAAAGTAGACCTTTCACAACTTTTCCAACTTTTACAAGATCTTCAATATCGTGGGCCTCATGGCAGCCTCCTTTCTTAAGGGATGCATGGCCTTTGACTTTTTGTACATTTCTGTTTGCAAGAGAAATTTCAAAATGATTATGCTCCTAATTACATTGTTCAAAAGGAGTATGCTTCTAATTACATCGGCAGTGTGAGAAAATACAAATAAGATAAGGGAAGTATACAATAATTTAAATAAAAATAATAACTTACTTAAATTCCAGGCATCCGACCTCTCGATTCTTCAAAAGATGCTTACTGGGAAATTCCAATAACAGATTTTAGACAGAAAAATAAGAGGAGAAAGGAAAATGAATAAATCAAAGATCTGTTAACAGTGCACCATTCTTCGTCAATATTCTCTTTCCCATGCACTTGTGCATTTGTGCAGTAATGCCTCCTTGAAGCCTGGATCAAATAAAATGGTGAAACCCAAACATGCAAATAAGAAAGATGTTGTCTATCATTACTGTAAGTTTAGACTGCACCAACCTTGATGGTAGAAAATTAGTCATGATTAAGAGTATACACGCAAAGCAACATTATTTAAGTATTTTTTAAATGAAAAGAAAGTTATGGAGGAGCTTAATACTTTTTTTCTGATATATGGACTGCATTTTGGGGAGGAGGTAAAGAGACTTTGGAATTTTGTTACCAAAACATTCATATTGAGAAATGTTAGTATCCTTCATGTGACCATATTCAGATTCTACAAAGAGAGATGCATGCAAACTTCAACATTCAAATAAGCCTGTCAAAGCAGATAACAAAAAAAAAAAAAAAAAAAAAGGCAACAGGTTTCAAGGGGGCGGAAGCACTTTCCAGCTTCCATCAAACTTTTCTCTTTCTTCAGTTAAACAAAGTGTAAACTCGGAGTGCTGAAACCGGTCATTGGAAATCTTAATGTTCATTAATGCCAAATCTTTATAGAGAGATGAGATCAACATTAATTATGAACATAAAAGGAATGGACTAAACTTACCAACACTGCCATAGGCACCCGGTAGGAAGTTTTCCGATATTCACGTATGACTTGAGAAATTTGTGAATGCGTCCTCCTAAAATAGACAGTAGAAAAGAGAAGAGAGTTATGTTAGTTTAATGAATTTGACACTCAATAGCGCTTCAAAGCTCGTGTTTATTCAATTCTACTGTTGGACTTGGACTTGTAAAATACTAAATAAATCAAAGGGTGTCAATCCATGTAACTTTACATGTAAAAAAAAGTCCTGAAGCATCTAGTTTAGTACGCCATATGCTGAGATGTAGAATATTTATAAGTTTCTAACATCTTTCATGTTGTCTCTCCAAAGGCTGACTCAATGAAAAGGAAGCAGGTTCCAAAAGCTAGTTCAAAAATAAAAATAAATAAGGAAACAACTTACGATGCATAGTATATGGTAGGCGTTGTCTGCTTCTTTTGATCCTTATTATTTGCCACAAATTGGGATGGCTTGGGCTTTTCTGATAGTTGAACACCTATAAATAAAAAAAGGTAATTACATATTTAATTCCACAATATCAATTAATCAAACAAATATAGCAATTAAAACTGAGTGGACTCTTTGAAATTGACACAGGACTCTAACCGATGATCAAAAATCAGCAACCACAATCTTGAAAATCCAACAACAACAACAAAAATTAGGGTTTTGCGCAATAGTACACACTTGCAGGTTCCTCTTCGGGAACAAAGCCACCGCCGTGAGCCGTCGGATCGGTCATGGCCTTCGGGTCGGGTTTGGAATGCGAGAGATTTGCGTACTTATGCTTAGACTTATAGTTCTGTTGCCAAGCGAGAGTAGAGCACAGAAGAGAAAGCGATTTGCCTGTCCCTGTCGGAGACTCGAGCAATGCGTGGCAATGGCCGTCTCTGTGAGCTCGATCTAGAGTGGAGATGACCCTGCTCATGAATGCCAGCTGGGCCCCGTACGGATGGTACGGGAACTCCACCTGGAGACCTCCGATTTGGTACCCATTTTTGGAGCCTTTAGGGGTACGGTTAGGGTTTTTTGCCGGAGTCGCAGACACCATTTTTGGGTGCTCTGTTGCGGAAATTCGAGTTGTGGAGAAGGATTTTTTATGAGGGTTGTTTTGGCGGGAAAATTGGGAGCGCAACCTTTTTGTCTCAAGGGTGTGTCCAATTGCCACCCAAACTTTTTATTTTGGCAACATTCCATCCAAACTTTTTATTTTGGCAACATTCCATCCAAACTTTTTATTTTGACAGCATTCCATCCAAAACTTTGAATTTGGTGCGAATGTGCCACCTAGCTGCCTTTTTGTCAATGTCTTACATATTGATTAAGAAACAAATTTAAAAAACTATAAATAAAAAAGGAAAAGCTAAAAAAAACAAAAAAAACTGATCCCTTCCCAGGGGCGGAGCTAGAATTGTAAAGTTAAGGAGGCCAAAGTAAAAAATACAAGTATATGAATACCTAAGTATTCAATGATTACATGTTTAGAGCAAAACATTTCTATTTTAGTCATGTCTAATTTGTTTTAGAGGGAACTTTAACTTAAATTATAAATAGTTTATTACAAATTCTATATGTTATATATAATATAATAGAGAAAGAGATAAAAATTTGGGGGGGCCAGGGCCACTCCAGGTCTAGGAGTGGCTCCGACACTGTCCCTTCTGACTCTCTCTCTCTATATCTTTTTTTTTTTAAGAATGAGAATTTATTTATAAAATCACCGACGTACAAAGAGCAACATGATACAGTAGGCTCATTAAAATCTTCTTAGGATAACCTCATGGGACAAACCCTCTGGGAGAAAAGAGTACAACACATGTCATAGACTAACAAGAAAGTTCAATTCAAGTCACTTTGGACCATTACAATAAAAGAACAAGTCAAAAATGAAAACTAACACAAAGACCTCCGACGAGAACCACAACTACAGACCAACACAGTAAACTCACATGAGAGACCGCAAAAACTCAAAATAGTAAAACCTACAGGAGAGGACCGCAGAACATCCCAACGATCAAAAGAAGCATTCTATGAGTAAAATCATAGTCCTTTGACACCCACACAAATTGTAAGTCATACCATAATAGAAAACATGAGAAAACACAGAGAAGAAACACAGAAACAACAGTAAAAAGACCCCTGAGAAGCACTCCATTTCAACTCAGAACTTGACAAAGAAAACCTCATATGACCAAGCATAGTTCTTCAATCGGTACAGAGTAGAGAAGAGCACCACATCCTAACAACTACCACTAGCATCGTTGTTGCCATCGTAGTTAAAACAAAGACAAAACATCAGCCACCAGGTATCACAATTTTTCCAATGAGAGATATAATCCAACGTCACTACTGTCACCGCCCCTAAGACAAAGACAACACTAGTCACGTAGAACACTGCAAAAACAACCAAATAAAACAAATAGGCCTAGATCCAAACAGATCTAGACTATCTGGGAAGGGGAAGAGGATGAGGAGATTGGATAAAATGAAGGGAAAAGATGGGAGTGTCAGAGTGTCTGACACACGGACATGGCTTGGACACGGTTCAACGGTCAAGACACGTTTTGGACATGTTCAAGACACGTTTTGGACATGTTCAAGACACGTTTTGGACACGTTCAAGACACTTTTGGACAAGGTCAACTAAAGTCAAGACACGACAGGGACCATTTTGAAAATTTTAAAACAAAAACTGGGGTCACAACATAATTATTGAAACATTTGTTGCATATTTGAAATAGTTTTAAAAGTTGGCTTTTCTTCTCTCCCAGCCAGCCACATCTTTCATTAAAAAACAAAACCAACTTTTCTTCTCTCCCTTTCCACATATTATATATTCTCATCTTATTTTAAATTACTTGAAGTCGAAACATCAATAAATGCTTACGAACTGTTGTAGGTAGGCGAAGATTTTATTTATTTTATTTATTTTTTTCTCAGTTTTATCAGATTTCTGGCGTCAATTTTTTGTTTAAATATGTTTTTTTTTCTTTCTTTGTTCCTTTGTAGCAAAGCTAATATTGTTTGTTCCTTTTTTTTTTTAATGCTAAGTTGATTCATATTTTATGAGGTGGGAGATCGTTTTATGTGTGAATAAATATGTGTATAGTGTTTTATTTTGTTTAGGGAAAGATGAGTAATGCTAATTCAAATGAGATCTCCTCCCATGCTTTATCATATTTTGTGATGCATTAATTATTATGTATAACTGATGAATATGAGTACTTTGTTTTGTTTTATTGTATTATGACACTGAAGTATCGAGTATGAATTTTTTTAAATATAATTTTATTAGAATTTATTATTATTTTAATTGTCGTGTCCTAGCCGTGTCCGTGTCCTAATTTTTTGAGATTTTCTATGTTCCGTGTCCTTACAACATAGCTCCATATATCCCATACTCTTATACACTCCCTCCCCAATGCCCATGATGCTGCCTTTCTCCACTGCAACAATCAAACCATGACAACCACATGGCTGCTGCTGCACACATGGATTTGAAAATGAAAGCTTGTGTTTGAACGGAAGATTTATTGGGTTTGTTGAATTCAAAGCAATCAGTAGCACTTTGAATGGATTTTTTGAATCACATTAAATTACAACTCTGAGTTCTTAGTTAATAAGGCCATCTCCAACTGAAAGACCTAAATTCAAAATATAGCCCCAAACCTCTCCCAACCATAAAAACGAAGGGCCAAAATTTGGGAAAAACCCAAATTTGGACCCAAATACCAGACCATTTATTGCCCAGACCCAAATTTTTTCGTAGAGGGCACTTTCATGTCAAACAGCCCCCATGTGCAAAGATTCCTCCGTGGGCCCCACCTTTTTTTTTTGCTGCTGCCATCTTGTCTTCCACAAGCGCCACTTGTCAAAGCCCCATTGAGTTGCCGTTGGATTTGAAATTATTTGCTGTTTGTTTTTTTATATTATATATATAACTTAAATCAATGATGGTGATTAAATCTAAACTATTTTAACAGTAAAAAAAGATCCAACGGCTGAAATTTAAATTCAACGGTCAAAATAATATTTTAAATTAATCTAGATCATATCCAACCCCAAAACTCACTCCAAACTCTATAAATACCCATCTATTTCTCAAATAATCTACCAAAAATATTTTATCTATTTCTCAATTTATTTTTCCTTTGTCAATCTCATCAATCTCCTTTCATTCTTGTTGAAGATGTCCACAAAATCTCCTTCCATTCTTCTTTTAGAAAGATGTTGTGTGTTTTCTTTTGGAACAAAATTATATTTGTGGAAATTTAGTTTTTTTAGGTCAAATTGTTCAAAAAATTTAATTATGAAGTTATTTAAAAAGATTGAATGAAGAAAAGTTATCCATAAAAAAAATAATTAGACTTAAACCATTCCTAAACAATTTAATAAAGTTGCGGACCTAAAATTTGAGTCCGTAGGGTTGGGAGAAAAAACAATTTGAGTCCGAGCAAAACCCAAATAATCACTTTTTGGAGGGGGAAATTTAGGTTTAGCCCCTCATGGGTTGGAGAATGCCTAAAGAAGGAAGGAGTTGGGGTATCAGAGGCTCCTAAAGTTGGGGAATGGAGACGATTGCGAGGTTGGGGAATGTGAGAGTGACCGTAGATGAGACAATTATATTAGACTGCAATCCTCACCCATGTTTGATAAATTCCTATCACAAATAATGAATTTTCCAGCAATGTTAGATAAGTATTTATTCATAAATAAGTTAGACACCTAGTTGTCCCGAACAAGCCTCCTTCTTCCTTTTCCTCTCCATGCAATAAAACTCATCTTTCAAGCAGATTTTTAATGGGAATAATTGGAACAAACATATATTTAGTATGTATTATTAGTGAAAATTAAGGGTGTTACTGCGTTTTGCTCCCTAAACTACTTGCATATTGTCAATTTAGCCCCTTAATAATTTTTTTGGTAAGTTAAGGACTCCAATTGTTTAAAATTCGCCAATTGAGAATATGCCGTCAATTTTTTTTCAAATTCCATCCAAATTAATAGTAAATTTATAATTTTATAAAATAAAAAAAGAGAATATAAAAACCTCACCTACTTAAATTTGTTTTAAAAAAACAAATTTACATTTTCAATTAAAAGAAAAGAATATTTAACTTAAAACTTTTTTTTTAATTTTAAAAAGAGAGAAATAACAACGAGCCTCCCCCTCCCCTCCCCCACCCTTACCCTTCCGTCTATTCCAACCTTTACTTCCCCTCCTTCCTATTCCATCTCCCCCACACTCCACCTCTAATCTCTTGTCCCCCACCCTTAGCTCTCTCTCTCTCTCTCTCTCTCTCTCTCTCTCTCTCTCTCTCTCTCTCTCTCTCTCTCTCTCTCTCTCTCTCTCTCTCTCTCTCTCTCAGTGTCACGCTCCGAATTTTCAACAACAAATAACATGCTAAGTTATTACAAACGAACCGATCCAGGACTCAAAGCTGGGAAAAGTACCATGAATTTTTTTTCCTTGATACAATACAAACTGTTTCGAACACAATGTCAATAATGACTCAACACTCCTGAGTCAATATTAGATTCAATATTACAAACTAAAACTTCAACAATTTACAATCTACTCCTCAGAGCTTATTCACACAACGGAAGTCTAAATCGCACCACACCAAGCATTCTATCTACATAGCAGTATTTGAACTTCTAGCTCCAAACCTACTCAAGGGTTCCTGTTTCATGCATGATTAGCCCCTACACCATCGAATAGTGAACCGGGTTCACCAAAGAATAAACCCAATAAGCTTTCTAAAGCTTGTTTGAGAAAACCACAACCAGCTGTATAAATATGTCATTTTCACATCATATACAACAATCGAATCGTTTTTTCAAGAAATACGAGGCATCTAAGTCATACAAGTAAAGAGATCTATTCATTGATAAGAATGAATTAAATAAATTTAAATTTTGTAAAGATGAATAAACAGGCTTATATAAAAAAGACGATATAAGAATTCCGAAATAAGCTATACTAAGTAGAAGTTCTGCTCCAATTAAAATTGGAACTGGAAGTGGAATGAAAGGTATAATCCATGAATATTGATATGTATATTCCATAAAAAAAAAATATTTTCACATGCACTTTCATTAGCATCACACAATCCTTGTATAATCAAGATATTCATAATCAATCATCTCATCACAATCACAATTCTTTTATTTTATCAGAACTGTTCGGTCATCAGTTGAGCCAAAACCTATTTCAAATTCATTAGAAACACAAATCATAAATGTCACTTTTGGACAACAGAAGTGAGAATACGCTAAACTCTCCCAACCCAAGAACACTGTTATTTGCCCCAGGCACAGTGGGTACTCATAAACTATCCCACAAAATGTAATACCATACATAATATAATGCTTACGAAATTCAATTAAATCAATCTCTGTAAAAGGCGCCTCTCCCCCCTCTCCCCTTCTCCCCCAAAAAAAAAACAACAAGAAAACCCCTGCCTTGACACCAAAGTTTTTGCAAGAATTGTAAGACTACTCCCTAATTTTCACCGCATTCACACTTGAACTCTCTTTCCAGTATTTCCCTCCCTTTCTTTCTCTCTTATTTTTCATGATGCCATGCGTTTCAAAATGAAACAATTGCACTCCTATTTATACTTAAGGAATGTCGGCTACTACTTCATTCTCATTGGATGATATAATTGATGGCTACTAAAAGATAATGACATATATACTTATTGTTCAAGCAAAACCTAAAGGATAATAACATAATATACTTGAGTTTTAGTTTTTAGTCAAAATAAATTGGAGCTGATTTTGTTATGGGGTTTGTTGCCTCTTGCTCTACATGCTCTGGAAATTCACAATACAGAGAAATAGAAGAAAGATAAGATCTGAAAAAAAAAGGTTTTAAAATCATAAGAGAAAAGAGAGAGTAATACTCAAAAACAGTTTTGCAAGTGCAAGATATATATAACTAAACAAAGAAGAGAAAAGAATAGATGGTAAGGGTCGTGGTGGTGGGAGAGTCAAAATTTAACCCCCAATTTCATAAATGTTAGTTTTGTAATTTTTTTTAAAAATTAACCAAAAATCCACTTAAACAAACATAAATGCCTTCATTTGAACTCCGATTTATGCTTAGTACTTGTCTACGAACTCGTGATCTAGAGTTCTACGCAATGGAGTGAAGACAATTTTGAAAACAAGTCTCGAACAAAAAGTTTACTCTAAACCACTTTGAAACCCTAAGGCTAAAATTGCCTTGCACTTTAAAATTTCGAAGATTAAAATAAATTCAGGACGGGATGTTATATGTAATATTTGACTTAGAATAATTGAGTATGTATTTACATTGTGGATTCGAAACAGTGTGTTTGTATTAAGGCAACAAAAGAAATTCATGGTGCATTTGTTATAAGGTTCCGAGCTTCATGTCCCGGATCAATTTGTGACGTGACAAGAAAATTGGTATTGAATTACTGAAGCTATTAAGTAGTAGACAGAACAAGCAATGGCAGTTGAGCTTTCTGGTTGTTCACTATCAATCAACAAATTCCTAATTTATTGGTATTTCATTTGCTTCTATCTATCTCTTTGAGGAAATATAACCCAAACTAGTATTAAAAAACAATTGAGATTATAGAATAGCACGCTAATAGCCTAGCACCAACAAAAATATGGGTTGATATAAAAATTTAGTTGCAACGTGAATTTTATGTTGACACATACTTTGGAAACCCCTTAGATTTTTATCTTCTTACTTTTGGTCAATGGAAACAGACTTAAATCTGATTTGATGTTCAAATGTGTTGGTTGTAAATTTAAGGAATTGGTGCATATTATGAACCCATAATTACCAACATCCAAACTTGTACTCTAATCGTGCAACAAAAGAATTCATTCAAACTTGAACACTTTGCACAAACATGCACTAATACAGAGACCAACAGTTCAACAAAAGAATCCATTCAAGTTTTTTTCTCCCGAAAAAAAAGAAAACAAAGATATTTCGTTCACATCTCTGCAGCTACTGCAGGTGCCCAGAATTCATGTATTCTTTAGTAGAGGGGAGTCGAGGTGGAATTATTCTACTGTGGGCTGGCTTAAAGGAAGCTCCCAATTGTTGGAAACATGACCAACAGACATAGGCTTTGTCATCCTACCTTGGGGTCTACATCTTCCTTCTTGCCTGCTATTCCCTAGTTGGCTTTGTCATCCTACCTTGGGGTCTACATCTTCCTTCTTGCCTGTTATTCCCTAGTTGGCTTTGTCACCCTGCTTGGGTTCATAATCCTCGCACTCACTGAGTCATAATAATAATAAAAAACCATATATATAAGGGTACTATAACATACAAAATATAACATAATCCCAACATGCAATTAACATTATTGATTAAAACACAAGATACTTGAAGGAAACTTACGGCGTGAAGTAGTTTATAAGTTCAAACCAACGATAGCCCTCCATGTCCAGAGGAAAAACAGTTGAATGTAAGGTCTTTATCATATGTCCCCCTCCTCCAACAACAATTTGAAACATAGTGATACATACATATTGAACCTGGCCATTTGATTCGCAAGTGCCAATCTTGACATGAAAAAAGTCCTGGTTCCCCAAATGAATCAAAAACTGTTTCTTTGCGAGAGAAAATGAAAATGGCGACTGTTCAATCTGCAAGTCACGCAATACAAACTGTTTTATCAGTGAGTACTCAATATCACCACCATCACCTTCAACCATATCAAAGGAGAATGCTACAATGCTACAATCTCCTCCTCCCGAGGCATACTTATGGCATAGATAGACTTGCCTACAACCACATCCCTTTCTTAGAAAGGAGCGTCACAAGAATCAACGTTCACTTTATTCCATTCCTTTCCCTTTCTAGTCTCATGAAAAGCAACGACATCATAACTGTCGTCCATAGCATACAAGCAAAAAATAATAACACCATAACAAACAGCATAACCAATTATACACATATGAGATTTATAGTCATTGTAAAATGGACAATGAGGCATTGGATCCCAAACATCCTGATCAGGATCATACCTCACAAGGGATGGTTTGATAGATGATGAAGATGCAAAATAGTAAAGCTTTTCATAGGCAGAAACTGCACATCCATCTAGGTCCAAAGCACTGGTCCGAGGAATGGTTTGCTTAAGCAATGACCTAGTCTTCATGTCAAAAATACATCCCCCCTTTGAGTTACTGGGGTAGGCACGCGAGGGATCCTCCACTAGGAGTAAGTATAAATTGGAGCAGATTCTTGCACTCATAAGGAAACCATCATCAGAAAACGTGGCTAGAGGTTTATGTATTGGGGTTTTGGCACCTCTTCCGACCATATCTCCTCCTTTGAATTTAATTTCATAAATTGCATTAGTGTACTTTCCATCATATAAACTCACCACCAGAATCACAGATCTATCTTCCCCCTGATATACTGCCATTGGTGTGTCCTCCCCTTCTTTGATCAAGCTGGACAGAGAAGAGAGACATATAACAAGTCAAGTTAATCTTTACAAACACCTACCTACCTACCTACCTAGAGAGAATTAATGAATGAAGTAAGGTCAAAGCTACGCCATATATACTTTAGAAAGCATATATACACAAGAATAAATACAAACAAACAGTAAAAATGCCAGTATTAATACATAAACTTGTCCGTTTTTGTAAATTGCAAATGGAAGTGTAGGAGTAGATTATCATCATTAAATATTAAAGAGTTTGCAATTCCTATAAATAAATAAAAACATCTTATTCAGAAAATAACACAGTTTGCAATTAAAAAGCTCAAATCATCAACAGAGAGCCGAATAAAAACAAGTAGAGAGAATTTATCTAGTAGAAGAAGATATGGTTATTATTTCAAGCCAGAATCGTTGAATAATCAACAACAGAGAGAAGAAAAAAGAACCAATTCGAATCAATAACATCAACAATTTTACAGAGAAAAAAATTTAAGAATATAAAATCCACTAAGCCATGCATTGACCTTGGGTTAGCACTACTGGCGCGTAGTAAGCAAAACTCCTCCGTCATTGATTTAATAAAATCGACCAGTTTGGTTAGAGATTTCTCCATCAACGATAACTTCAAGTCATGGTCCTGAACATCATGACCCGAGGTGAGCTCAGCGGCGGAAGGTCGAGGTATATTCCGATCCGACCTTGGGTAAGTATTAACTGCCTCATCCTCATTTGGAATCGTCGTTGTTTTGGGTCGACTAGGGTTAGCCGGTGAAACTCCTCCGTCATTGATTTCATCAAATCGACCAATTAGGTTATAGATTTCTCCATCGCTGATAACTTATCTTTGGGCATCGTCAAGTCATGGTCCTGAACATCATGACCCGAAGTGAGCTCAGCGGTGGAAGGTCGAGATATATTTCGATCCCCCATGATAGATAAGGCCATTGCTAATGGAATGCTAAATTGAGGCAAAAGGGAATTTAGGGTTTGGGAATGGCAGAAGGGAGTTTTATTATGGTATGCTTGGTTGGTTGGGTTTCGAATTATTAAAAAATTCTAGAGGCTGCTACTCTTGCTTTCTACTCAATTTGGATCTATTTTTTCTTTTATAAAATACTATCCTAATTCTTCTTCTTTTTTTTCGGTGGAATACAGCCTAATTTTTTTTTTTTGCTGATAAACGAACCCTAAAATTAATTAAGTACACCTTATGATCTAAGTACATCCTAATATTTTTTTAAAAAATAGAAAATTAACTAAGTACACCTTATTTAACTATCAAAAATACCCATGGTACACCCTAATACACTTTATCACAAACACCAAACTAGGGATGACAATTTTCCCCATGGGTAAGGGTCTTCGTGGGGATTCGACCCTCATAGGTTGGGTATGAAGGATAAAAAATGGGTATGGTTATGGGTATGGGGAATTTTATGGGTATGTGTTCAGGGAGGAGTGGGGATGGTATTTTAATCCCCGACCCGAATCTTCCTCGTTTAGAATATATATATAAATATGATATTAAAGTGATTGTGCCGACAAAATTTTATATTATATATTATTATATTATATATTTATATAATTTATATGAATCTTAAGCCACACTACTTATATATTTAGTTAAGTTCTAGTAAATGTGTAAACATTATTATATTGTCTTCTACATGTATATTCATTATCTTGCCCTAATCCTTTTTTTTTTTTCTTTTTTCAACAAAGTAGTTTTATATTGATTTTTTCTTCCGTAATGGGGCGGGTCGGGTCGGGGAACTCATTCCCCAACGAAGGTGGGGATGGGGGAAAAAGGTTTAACGACAATGGGGATGGGAATGACATACCCACCCTTGATTCGACCCATTGCCATCCCTACAACAAACTCACCTTGCTGCCAAACTTGCTGCTTAACCCACTAACGTCGCCGAGATTGATTCTGTCAAACAACTGTGGAAGAACAGGCAGGAGCTGAGGGTGGAGGATGCCGAGATTGCTGTCTTGTTTGGTTTGGAATGCTTTGCCTGGTTTTGTGCTGGTGAGATTGTAGGTCGAGGATTTACATGTTAATTGTTACCTTGTCTAGGTTATGGGCTTGGTCTAATTAGTTGATTTTGTTTTCTATATTTATAGCTTCCTTGTTATTAGAGAGATGAAACTCAGAAGACCAAATTTATTAACCCATCAACTAGAAGGAAGATATATAAGTTAAGACTAGTAAAATATTGTATATTCCTTAAATCAGGTGGTTCCTAAATGGCTTTATCATTTTTGATGAAAAAACAAAATGAACGCCAAAAAGGAACTAAAGAAAATTTTGATGGCATATCTCGCAGGGTTGTGATCCACTTCTTCCGAGCCAATCTTTGGGGTTGACATGGTTGTTGCTAAAATATGAATATGGTTTGAATACTTTTGGTTGTTCTTTATTCTTCTTCATGAGGAGGTATATATAGGAGTTTACATATGAAAGTTTTACAAGGAATTAGATATAGTAAAGAATTAGGAAAGTATCTCCTAATTGTACAATGATTTATCACTTATATAAAAAATAGGAAAGTAAATCCCTTAATTAATCAAGGAAGTAAATCTCCTTGATTAATTAGGAGACTCACGTCAACACTCCTCCTCAAGTTGGTGCATATATATCACGAATGCCCAACTTGGTAAGTGAGTCATGAAATACTCTTCCACACTCAGAGCATATGCAATATCTAATCTTAGAGGACTTATGAAGAGTAGAACCTTTGGTGGTGGTGATAGAAGAAGGAGTCTGGGTTGACTGCATGCTTCTGTGAGTCTGCAATAAGATGGAGAATCGTATGGGTTCTTGACATCGCAGCGGAAGTAAGATGTGATATGAGAAGGTGAGGAAGGTGATGTGAGAAATTTGATGTATGAATTTGATGTAAGAATTGGATTTAAGAGGTATGTGTATAAGATTTGATGGTATGTGTTTAGGGATTTGGATAAGAGGATTTGAGGGATTTAGATTTGGGGAAAAAACAAATGAGGAATTTGATTAGGGTTTTGGATTTGAGTATGATAAATTTGAAGAAATTTGAGATAAGGGTTTAGAAACAAAACAACTTCTCTTCACTCCCTTTCTCCCCTTGAAGAGAAGGGGTCGTCAGAGTCAAGAAATAAGCAACATCTTCTTGGGATACGTCAAAAAACATAGCCTTGTCACTTTTTTTTTTGGGTAGAGTTTGCCCCTCCTAGTACCACAACCAATCGTCTTGCTGCTGAGGATGTCCTGTTGTGGCTACAGAGGCAGAGGCAGGAGCTGGTGCTGTTGGAACTACAGGACTAACAGGAGCTGAGTCAGAAGATGTGTCAAGTGATTTGCCCCTATGTTTGCTTCCACCACAGTGAGTGCATTTGCGTTCCAGACGAGAGCTTGTGACTTGAGTATGAGAAGCACCAGTGGTAGAAGTCGGAGGACCCTGTGGATGTTGGGTGGCTAGGACAGCAATGTCTGGAGTACTGGTCATGGTCAATCGTTGTTGAGCTTCGCGACAGACATATGCAAAGGTTTGGTCAAAGTCTAATTTATGTTATTTGCGCAAGATTTCCCCCCGGACTTGATCAAATTGAGGGTCGAGCCCGGTAAGTAACATGTGAACACGAAGACGATCCAGTTCAGTCTGACGTTTAGTCACGTCGGCGTCGCAGTGCATGCGATTGGGAGTGCGGTGATCAATCTCCTGAAAAATGGTCTGCAGTTGGCTGTAGTGTTTGTGGACAGGGGCACCATTCTGTTTAATGGTGAATGCCCGTTTGTTGAGATCAAAAAGGAAAGTTTCATCCCCACCATCAAAGTAGGTTTTCTTCACGGCATCCCAGATTTCTTTGGCGGTACTTAAACGGATGAAACGACTCATCAAGTTGGGAGACATAGAGTCAATGAGCCACCCCTTCACTCGAAAGTTCTCCGTACACCATTTGGAGTAGGTGGAGGAGAGCTTAGAAGGTTGCGGGGTGTCGCCAGTGAGGTACCCCAATTTTTCACGGGCAGCAATACGCATCTCCATGACCTGAGACCATAAGGCATAATTGGTCTCAGTCAAGATGATGCCGGTCGGAAACGGAGTGTTGTCACTATGAATAGTAACAATTTGGGAGGATGGTGGAGTGGATTAGGTGGGTTCGAAAATCGAGACGGTATCCATGGCAACGGAAGGATAAAAAATGTGTTTAGGAATTGAAAGGTATGAGGGATATGTATATGGAGATTTGAATTTGGGAAAGATAAAGATGAGGAATATAATGTAGGGTTTGAGTTTGAAAAAATTTGATATAAGAATTTAGAGACAACCAAGGATCGTTTGCTCTGATACCATGCTAAAATATGAATATGGTTTGAATACTTTGGGTTGTTCTTTATTCTTCTCCATAAGGAGGTATATATAGGAGTTTACATATGAAGGTTTTACAAGGAATTAGATATAGTAAAGAATTAGGAAAGTATCTCCTAATTGTACAATGATTTATCACTTATATAAAAAATAGGAAAGTAAATCCCTTAATTAATCAAGGAAGTAAATCTCCTTGATTAATTAGGAGACTCACGTCAACAATTGTTGCCAGTGGTGCGACTTCTATTACTGCATCTACCATATCCAATATAAACGAAGGAGTACAGCCACGGGCGGCACTCAGCCCCAATTCTCAATGTCCTGGGTTTATACCATGAGTTTATAGCCATTGACTTAATATAGCCTTCACATTGATACCATGAGTTTATAATAGAAACAGGCATTCTTGATAAGTAGGCATCTTTCCTGCAATATTGAACATTAGTTGTAAAAATGAGAAGCAAAAGAAAAAACCATTCCTTAATGTGGCTAGAGAGGAGAAGAGAGGAGAGGATTGATGAGAGCGATTTTGTAAAAGCTCGGTAAATATCATATCATCTTACCTTGATTTCAAGATTCATTTTCGAGCATTTAGACAAGGAAGGTTGAATATAGTGTACTTATTAAAATTCTTGGTTTCACAATTAATTCATATATTCTTTAGTTATTTTATATTAGGGTAAATTAGTAATTCAATAAATACTTTGATAGTAGGGTGTACTTAGTTAACTTTAGAGTTCGTTTAACAGCACTTTATTTTTGTTCGAATACTAGCCTAATTCAAGGAACTCAACACAACACAACCTATATTTTTACCAATAGAGTGTTAGTTGGATTGCTCCATGCCTTTGCAATTGTATTTTTTTGGATGGTCATTTTAAAAGTTTTCTTTTTTCGCCTGTATTTTTTAGATGTATGTCTCAACGGTTTACGCCGATAAAAGAAAAAAATGAAACTGTTCACATAGACATCTACAAAATAAGGGCAATAAAAGAAAACTTTTAAGACGACTGTGGGAATTGAATTTTAGCCAAACCCTAGGTTAAATATTTCCTTCCATTTAGGGATTATTTGGCCTAATTGGGAGTTATTTGATTCAATTGGCAATTATTCAATTCTTACCCTAATTATGTCAATCTCTCCAAATTGGGGAAGAATAATTCCTTTCCATCTATGAAATTATTCTTCCAAAACTCTAGTATCCGAGGCTCCTATAAATACATGGCTACACTAAGGCTTGAGGTAATTCTAAATCTACGTCTAAATTCCTCTTTGAAACTTTGCAGAAATTATATTTCACAAACCCTAGCGCCATACTCTCTCTCTCTCTCTCACACACAGATGGCTTTGGCTACCCTATTCACACCATATATACAACTCCGTACCCTTTCCGTTAGCTATTGTTTTTCTACAAACACTTGAACTAACTTAGGCATCGGAGGGCCTTTAGCCAACACCCCTCGGGTGTGGTATTCTTCTTTCAATTTGTTTTGCAGGGAGAAAGAAATGACAAAGGGGAAGACAGAATCTTACACGAATATTCCTGTGGGACGAAAATCGCTCCCACAAATTGGTGCTTTCATTGAGAGTGCGGAATAATACTCAAAGCGTACTCCAAATCCATTTTTCAATCCGCCGAAGCCTCCAAACAACTATGGTTGGAAGCAAACGTCCTAGGAGCAAAACCACCGTGACGGTGCACTTCGGAACGGCCAAAACCTTGCTTCCACAACGAGGTACAGTTGCTGCCAGCGTTTTGCAGTGGCCTCCCACGGCTGCCAACACTTGCACTCCATGCAAACCATGCTTTTCAAAATCAAACAATTGCACTCCTATTTATACTAAAGGAATGTCGTCTAGTACTTCATTTTCATTGGATGATGTAATTGACGGCTACTAAAGGATAATAACATATATACTTATTGTCCAAGCAAAACCTAAAGGATCATAACATAATATACTTGAGTTTTAGTTTTTAGTCAAAATAAATTGGAGCTGATTTTGTTATGGGGTTGGTTGCCTCTTTCTCTACATGCTCTGGAAATTCACAGTACGGAGATAATAGAAGAAAGATAAGATCTGAAAAAAAAAATCATAAGAGAAAAGAGAGAGCAATACTCAACAACAGTTTGGCAAGTGCAAGATTTATATATATATGTGCAGTGTCGGAGTCAGAAAATTTTCACAAAGGGGGCACCTTATATATTGAAATATATTTTTCTTTATGGTGACAATGAAATTAATTTTTTACTTGATACAAAATTCCTAATTTTTGTACTATAGTATTTTACATATTATATTAAAACTATCTACTGAACATTGATCCATGGAAAAAATTAAATGAAATGTAATTTATTAAAAATACAAACTAAGAAAGAAATACATGGACACTTCACAATTTGGTTAGAAAAGTATGATTATATTAATAATACAATAGCCTAAACTAAAATTTGAGAGGGGGCACATTCCCACCCTGGGCCTTAGCTCCCTCCACCACTATGTTTGTGTGTGTGTGTATATATATATATAGCTGAATAGAGAAGAGAAAAGAATAGATGGTGAGGGTCGCGGTGGTGGAAGTTTTTATCAATAATAGTCAAAATTTAACCCCTAATTATATAAATGTTAGTTTTGTAAAAAACTTTAAAAATGAGCCAAAAACCCAATTAACAAACCTAAATGCCCTCGTTTTAACTCCAATTTATGCTTAGTACTTGTCTACGAACTTGTGAGCTAGAGCTCCACACAATGGAGTGAAGAAATTTTGAAAACAAGTCTCGAACAAAAAGTTTACCCTAACCACTTTGAAACCCTAAGGCTAAAATTTTCCTTGCACTTTAAAATTTTGAAAATTAAATAAATTCAGGACGAGATGTTACATGTAATATTTGACTTAGAATAATTGAGTATGTATTTACATAATGGGTTCGAAATAGCGTGCTTGTATTAAGGAAACAAAAAAATTTCATGGTGCATTTGTTATAAGGTTTCGAGCTTCATGTCCTGGATTGGTTTGTTTGTAATAACTCAAGGGTTATTTGTTGTTGAAAATTTGAAACGCGACAAGTAGTGTAGTTGGAAACATAATACAACGGTCCTTGTTAAGAAGGAAAAAAAACACTAGGACGGTTGCAACAAAAGAATTCATTCAAACTTAAGGAATTGGTCCATATTCTGAACCCATAATTACCAACATCCAAACTTGTACTCTAATCGTGCAACAAAAGAATTCATTCAAACTTGAACAGTTTGCACAAACATGCACTAATACAGAGAGACCAACAATTCAACAAAAGAATCCTTTCAAGTTTTTTTCTCCCAAAAAAAAAAAATAAAGATATCTCGTTCACATCCCTGCAGCTACTGCAGGTGCCCGGAATTCATGTATTCTTTAGTAGAGGGGAGTCGAGGTGGAATTATTCTACTATGGACTGGCTTAAAGGAAGCTCCCAATTGTTGGAAACATGACCAATAGACATAGGCTTTGTCATCCTACCTTGGGGTTTGCATCTTCCTTCTTGCCTGCTATTCCCTAGTTGGCTTTGTCATCCTGCTTGGGTTCATAATCCTCGCACTCACTGAGTCATAATAATAATAAAAAATCATATATATATTAAGGGTACTATAACATACAAAATATAACATAATCCCAACATACAATTAACATTATTGATTAAAACACAAGATACTTGAAGGAAACTTACGGCGTGAAGCAGTTTATAAGCTCAAACCAACGACAGCCCTCCATGTCCAGAGGAAAAACAGTTGAATGTAAGGTCTTTATCATATGTCCCCCTCCTCCAACAACAATTTGAAACATAGTGATACATACATATTGAAACTGGAAAATTGATTTGCAAGCGCCAATCTTGACATGAAAAAAGTCCTGGTTCCCCAAATGAATCAAAAACAGTTTCCTTATGTGACAAAATGCAAATGGCGGCTGTTCAATCTGCATGCCACGCAATACAAACTGTTTTATCAGTGAGTATTCAATATCACCGCCATCACCTTCAACCATCTCAAAGGAGAATGCTACAATCTCCTCCTCCTTAGGCGTACTTAGGGCATAAATAGACTCGCTTTTAACCACAGCCCTTGCTTGGAAGGAGCATAAAAAGAATCAACATTCACTTTATTCTATTCCTTTCCCTTTCTAGTCTCGTGAAAAGCAAGGACATCGTAATTGTCGTCCACATCATACAAGCAAAAAACAATAACACCATAATAAACAGCATAACCAAGTATACGCATACTAGTATCATAGTCATTGTAAAATGGACAATGAGGCATTGGATCCCAAACATCCTGATCAGGATCATACCTCACAAAGGATGGTTTGATGGATGATATAGATGCAAAATAGTAAAGCTTTTCATAGGCAGAAACCGCACATCCATCTAGGTCCAAAGCACTGGTCCGAGGAATGGTTTGCTTAAGCAATGACCTAGTCTTCATGTTAAAAATACGTCCCCCCTTTGAGTTATTGAGGTAGGCACGCGAGGGATCCTCTACTAGGAGTAAGTATAAATTGGAGCAGATTCTTGCACTCATAAGGAAACCATCATCAGAAAACGTGGCTAGAGGTTTATGTACTGGGGTTTTGGCACCTCTTCCGACCATATCTCCTCCTTTGAATTTAATTTCATAAATTGCATTAGTGTACTTTTCATCATATAAACTCACCACCAGAATCACATATCTATCTTCCCCCTGATACACTGTCATTGGTGCATGCTCTCCCTCCTCGGTCGAGCTGGACAGAGAAGAGAGACATATAGAACAAGCCAAAGCTACATCATATACTTTAGAAAGCATACATACACAGGAATAAATACTAATAAATAAACTTGTAAAGGACGAATGGAAGTGTAGGAGTAGATCATCATCATTAAATATTAAAGAGTAACTGATGCAAGATAATTTCAATTTCTATAATATATAAAATGATCAGAATTGCAAAAACTAAAAAAATAAAAATTCCGATTCAGAAAATAACATAGTTTGCAATAAAACAGTTCAAATCATCAAGATAGCCGAACAAAAAACAAGTAGAGAGAATTTATCTAGTAGAAGAAGCTGGTTATTGTTTCAAACAAGAATCTTTGAATAATCAACAACGACAGAAGAAAAAAAAAACAATTCGAATCAAGAACATCAACAATTTTACAGAGAAAAAAAATTAAGAACTGACCTTGGGTAAGGATTAACGACCTCGTCCTCATTTGGAATCGCCGTCGTTTTGGGTCGATTGAGGTTAACAATACTGGCGCGCACTAAGCGAACGTCCTCCATCATTGATTCAATAAAATCGACCACTTTGGTTAGTGATTTCTCCATCACTGACAACTTCAAGTCACAGTCCTGAACATCATGACCCGAGGTGAGCTCAGCGCGGAAGGTCGAGGTATATTCCGATCCGACCTAGGGTAAGTATTAATGGCCTCATCCTCATTTGGAATCATCGTCGTTTTGGGTCGACCGGTGTTAGCACTACCGGCGCGTAGTAAGCGGATGTGATGTAAGGTTTAGCACATGTGATTTTCTTTTGGAGTTGCATAAGTATTCAGGACTTCAATAACCATATGATGGTAATTCAACCGTTCACTTGCTTAGGTTCATTAGAAATATGAACCATCATTTTATGCATATGAAAAAGTGTAGGAATGTTACTATTGATAATGTTGACCGGGCTGAAAGGCATTATTTTCCTAAATTTTTAGATACGATACACTTTGAATTATAGATTTAACTATTTTTGTGTGTGATACATCTGTGATGTCCTAAGAATGTTACCGTTTATATTCTATTTTGAAATGAAGATTTGAACAAGCTTTTTGTTCTTTTTTTCCTTTTACTATATCGTCAATGTTGCTCGCTAATTTTTACCCAATTCAAAAACAAGGAGTTGTAACTAAAACAAAACTGAATCTAAAAACAAGGTTTTCAAAATGATTTGAGTACATTAATAAAAAAGCAAGTATCCACTTCACATACTGAATTACTTCATTAAACTTACAAATTTTAGTGGGTAGATGGAGGGTGATCTTCATGAGGTGTTTCATTATGATGCTTTCAATATTTTTGCTGGATGTGATGTAAGGCTTAGGACATGTGATTTTCTTTTGGAGTTACATAAGTATTCAGGACTTCAACAGCCATATGATGGTAATTCAACTGTTCACTTGCTTAGGTTCATTAGAAATGTAAACCATCATTTTATGCATATGAAAAAGTGTAGGAATGTTACTATTGATAATGTTGACCGGGCTAAAAGGCACTATTTTCTTAAATTTTTAGATATGATACACTTTGAATTGTAGATTTAACTATTTTTGTGTGTGATACATTTTTGATGTCGTAAGAATGTTACCATTGATGTTCTATTTTGAAATAAAGATTTGAACAAACTTTTTGTTGTTCTTTTTTTCCTTTTATTGTATCGTTAATGTTGCTCGCTAAGAGGTTTCTTGATCTACAATTTTGTTGGTTTAACTCTTGATTGTTTTTGCGATCACCGTTAAAATCTCGAGAAGTAGTTGTTTGTGCATATTTTGGCATGAGAATACAAGCAGTGGAGGATCCATGATTATTTTAGAGAACGTGCAATATTTAAAAGACTATAAGCTCATAAAAAATTTAGACAATCAAATGCCCTTATAATTAATCAATATTGTTATCTATTCATATTACAATTAAGTACAATTGTTGCCGACTTGAATCAAAATCAATTAATTTAACAAAAATCAATCTTAATTAATGTAGTCAAAATAAGATTACAATTTGATTAAACAAATACAAAGAGAAAGAAAACAAAAGAAAATAAAAACCAGAAGAAAAAAAATAGTATAGTCAGACAATTACGAGGTCGTTCCCACGATGATTGAGAAGTTTATATTAGTTATGTACTTAGATTACCCAATTCAAAAACAAGGAGTTGTAACTTAAAAAAAACTGAATTTAAAAACAAGGTTTTCAAAATTATTTGAGTACATTAATAAAAAAACAAAGATCCACTTCACATAATGAATTACTCATTAAACTTACAAATTTTAGTGGGTAGAGGAAGGGTGATCTTTATGAGGTGTTTTATTATGATGCTTTCAATATTTTTGCTAGATGTGATGTAAGGCTTAGGACATGTGATTTGCTTTTAGAGTTGCATAAGCATTCAGGACTTCAATAATCATGTGATGGTAATTCAACCGTTCACTTGCTTAGGTTCATTAGAAATATGAACCATCATTTTATACACATGAAAAAGTGTAGGAATGTTACTATTGATAATGTTGACATGGCTAAAATGCACTATTTTTCTAAAGTTTTAGATATGTTACACTTTAAATTGTATATTTAACTATTTTTGTGTCTAATACATCTGTGATGTCGTAAGAATATTACCATTGATGTTCAATTTTGAAATGAAGATTTCAACAAGCTTTTTGTTGTTCTTTTTTTCCGTTTACTGTATCGTTAATGTTGCTCACTAAGAGGTTTCATGATCTACAATTTTGTTGGTTTAACTTTTGATTGTTCTTACGATCACCATTAAAATATAGAGAAGTGGTTGTTTATGCATTTTTTGGCATGAGAATACAAGCATTGGAGGATCTATGATTATTGTGGACACACATATAAGCCTTACATATCCAATAATATGACGTCATGTGCATTAAATGAAAAAATATATTTTTAAAATATTAAAAAATGATAAACAAAAACGACACAACTTGTTAGTTTCAAGAATACATTTTGTAATAAAGAGCCTGAAATAAATTAGAATGATTTACAAGAAAAAAGTGGGAGACTTAAATGAGTTATTACATAAAATTAATTTTTTGGCAGAGTTATTACATAAATCGAGGTAAGGCAAGTAAATTGTTATGTTAATCCCAAAAATATAATTACAATTTGATATAACACGCCACAACTGATTTGTTGTATTTTCTCTCTTAATTACTAGACTCTCCGCACGCGCGTAAATAAAAAATAAAAATCTAAGAATTAAAAAAAATTATGGGTAAGTGTTTCACAAAAATAGAATTCATTATTTAATTTTCTTTTTAATTTAAATTTTTTAAATATAAAAAAGTATGAATTTACCATATTATCTTTATTTAATTAATAATTTTAATTATTAATATTTAAATTAATTAAGGACATTTTATTGTATTTTAAATGTTTCATTATTCTCTTTTTTTTGTTTTATATATATAGATTATATATATTTAAAAATAAAAATAAATAAATACCCACATTTCTCTCTCTCCGTCGCCTCTTAATCGATCCAACCAGCAACAACAATCTCTCGATCCCACGCATCTAGCATTCGATTTGCCATCGTTTCTGTAAGAAATTCTTGAGAGATTCAAGCAGTGTGTGCGTATATACACATGTTTATGTGTTTGATTTGATTTGGGGCTTCGGATTTTGTTGAGTGGGTGTGGTGGTGATCTGGTCTGAAATTGGAAGAGAATGGCGGGTGCGTATACGGATCAGCTGGAAGCCTACTTCAAGAGAGCAGATTTGGATGGAGATGGCAGGATCAGCGGAGCTGAAGCCGTCGCTTTCTTTCAGGGTTCCAATTTGCCCAAACAAGTTCTTGCTCAGGTTCCTCTCTCTCTCTCTCTCTTGCTTTTTCTCATATATATAAAGATCAGCCTCTGTCTGTGTGCGCATTTTTGGATTGATAAGATTCAATGTCTATGTCTTCGCCTTTCTATGTCACCAATTACCAATTACCATAAATAGTAAGTAGTCTATGACTTCTGTAATTCGAAAACTAGGAAGAGTACGAGTTGATGGATTTGCTATAGACCAACTTCACATTAACTGGCCTTGTTCTCATGGAAACGAATCTCTAATTTGTTCTAGTCGATACCGGTGAACACTGTACAAAGTTATTTAGTCACATGCTGTCCTGGGCTCTTCATCTCATTATTATGTCAGCTTATGATTAAAATTTAAAAGAGAGTTCAGATTTTTTTATGCTGCTCATGCTTGTGCTTATTGGAGCTGCTGTAATTGTCTATGTTTCATTTATGTCTCTTTTAGTCCAATTTTCTCTTGATTATAGAACCCTTTTGGACTTCTTTAATCTATTTACCCTTTTTATTTTTGGATTTATCTTTTCCTCTGAAATTTAAATTTTGATTTGGCATGGCACTTCTGGCTGATAAATTGTTGTATGTTTATGAGTTGCAGATATGGATGCATGCTGATCAGAACAAAACTGGTTTTCTTGGTCGCCCAGAATTTTATAATGCTCTCAGACTTGTGACTGTGGCACAGAGTAAGAGAGAACTAACGCCGGATATTGTCAAGGCTGCATTATATGGTCCGGCGGCTGCAAAAATTCCTGCTCCACAAATTAATCTTCCGCCCACATCTGCACCTCAATCAAATCCAATGGCTGCCACCTCTGCTCCACAGATGGGTATGGGAACCCCGCCAACATCTCAAAATTTTGGATTTAGAGGACCAGGAGTTCCTAATACAACTATGAACCAGAATTATTTTCCGCCTCAGCAAAATCAGTCCTTGAGACCTCCTCAAGCCATACCGACTGGAATGCCTACTGGTAGCCATTCTCGTCCACCACAGGGTGTTGGTGGTATGGGGGCTCCCAGTGTTCTAAACTCAAATGTCTCAAGTAATTGGCTTAGTGGAAGCACTGGTACACCTCCTGCTGGGCCCAGAGGGCTTAGTCCTTCGGTGCCCTCATCTACACCAAAATCACAACCTCCAGTTTCAACATCTTCTCTGCCGGCAGCTAATGACTCCAAAGCATTAGTTGTTTCTGGAAATGGGTTTGCATCCAATTCAGCTTTTTCAGGTGATTTATTTTCTGCAACCCCTGCTCAACCAAAACAGGAATCTTCTGGATCAACATATTCTGCTAGAAGTACACCCAACTCATCAGCCACTGTGCCAGTTTCCAGTGGGCCCCAATCTTCCAGTAAGCTTAGTGCACTTGATTCACTGAGTGCATTCACGATGCAGCCTTCTGGCACTCAGTTTCAGCGGCCCCAGGGACCCTTGAACCATAGTCAGCAGGTATCAGCTCCAGCTTCTTCCTCTTTTGCATCATCTGGGGTTTCAGTTGGAGCAGGAATCTCTACTTCTGAAAATTCACAGATTCCTTGGCCAAAGATGAAGCCATCTGATGTTCAGAAATATTCAAAAGTGTTTATGGAAGTAGACACTGACAGAGATGGGAGAATCACTGGTGACCAGGCACGGAATCTATTTCTGAGTTGGAGGTTACCAAGAGGTAAAGTTTTTTTCCATCTGAAAGAAAGCATAAATGATACATTGGGTTGGATGACTCATCTTTGATTGAACAATTTGAAAATTGGAATAAATAACCTAGTAAATTCGTTTTAAAATCAAGTCCATCATTCAGTATTTAATAGGGTTATTTTTTGGAGTTTCATGGTTCAGTTTTAGTTCAGATTTTATGTCTACATCACACTTGAACCTCTTGATTATTGACCCTGTGAAGGGGTTGATTTAAAATATATCTTTGGGTGTAAGGGTTGAGGAATTATGGGATATAATTAAATTTTGGGCATCTCTTTGGGCTTCGGTTTCGGGGCAGTTCAAGGACTATCACTACTCTACCATCATGAGAGACATGATGGCAGTCTTAAGATGATTTGTGTTTTTTGTGTTTTTTAATTACAGAATTATTTTCAATCTTAGTAGGTCAGACACTCTTTATTTTTGGTCTTGTTGTTTGGTCGAGGATTTTTCCTCTTGATTATCAATACAATGTTTCTATCAAAAAAAAAAAAAAACTTTGGGTGTTATTAGTGGTAAATTCTGTAGGTCATATGGTGGATTCTAATCAGTAAAGTCTTTGCAAGTAATCAGGATGTTGGTTTACATTTTGATGGTGATTTGGCTGATTCAATTCAGTTTCGCATTCATCTATGATTGGGTATCAATTTACTTTTACTATGATGTAAATGTTTGTTATTGGACGGGTCAAACACTTCTCCTTGATTTACATTTTGGTAGATAGTGGCCAAAACTAATTCTTTTTGGCTCATCAACTTCATTTTTATTTACTTTATTATTATTATAATTTCCCCTTCTCGCTTTTTTTATATTTTAAATTCCCTCCCATCATTCCTTAAGTCCCATAGGTCTGATCGTGTAGATTCTGACCCATTTTCTCATTGAGCAAAAGGTACGAAATAAATCATATTGATGTTTAGATCAAAAGTAATGTGTGAAATCTTTGGTTAAGATGATCGTGTTGATGGAATTATTATGATTTTCCATGAATTTGGCCAATCTTTGTGAAGGCGTTGTTTGGTTCTACAAATGCTCAATAATTTCAATTTTTGCCTTTCTCAGAGGTTTTAAAGCAGGTGTGGGACTTGTCTGATCAAGATAATGACAGCATGCTTTCCTTGAGGGAGTTTTGCTTTTCTCTGTATTTGATGGAACGTTACAGGGAAGGTCGCCCTCTTCCAGGCACACTCCCACATAATGTGATGTTTGATGAAACACTGCTGTCCATGACAGGTCAACCCAAAGTCCCATATGGAAATGCAGCTTGGAGTGCCAACCCTGGTAATGGCTGGAGTTGCTTTTTCTACCTTTACTTCTCCTTGTTAGATATTTGCTGATTAGATACGTGTTCTCCTTGGATTTAGGTTTTGGACAACATCAAGGGATGCAAGGTTCCCAGATGATGGCACCTGCTGCAGGTTTGAGGCCACCGATGCAGTTAAGCACCCCCCAGGCAGATGGTGCATTGCAACCAAATCAGCAGAATTTGAGAGTGCAAGGGATGGAGGGTTTGAGTACAACCCAACTTGATAATGGGAAGCAGGATTCATCTAACTCAAAACCTGAAGAGCCTAAAGATGCAGGGAAAAAGGCAATTTCCTTTGTCATTTTAGTTCTCTCTTATTTATTTATTTTTTCTGCAGTCTCAATTGGGAGGGAATGAGGATAAGATGAGACAATTAAATTAGACTGTTATCCCTCACCCATGTTTGGTATGGTATCACAAATAATGAAATAATCTAGCAATCTCAGATAAGCATTTATTCATAAATAAGTTAGGCACCTAGTTGTCCCGAACATGCCTCCTTCCTTTTCCTCTTCCACGCAATAAACTCATCTTTCAAGCAGATTTTTATGGGAATAAATGGAATAAGCTATTTAGTATGTATTATTACTGAAAGTAAAAGTTCAAATTTGAAATAAAATTTATAATTAGTGTCCTATCTGAACACCAAACTTAGGGAAATATCATACACAGTACAGTCCTATATTGTATGAAACACTGGATAGCAGTTAGATTCCAAAATCCAGTCCATTTTAAATGTCCAGTTCAGTCCAATGTCCCGAACAAGGAGAGACAGAGAAATTACTGTTTGTTTAAAATCATTTTGAACTTTGTAATATTCGTTTACACAAAAGTGAAGCCATGATTTTTTGTTTATGTTCCTGCAATATCATTGATGTTGATATATTTTTGGATTTGAGACTTTGTTGCTTTTGAATTTGTGATTACTCGATTCTTCTTCTACTTCTATCTACTGGTTTTAATGAGGGCGGAACTTTTATATGTTTGGAGAAAATAATGTGCTTTGTCTGGTTTCTTATTATTAAGTTTATATTTTTCTCCAACTTTATGTTTTTACTTTGCTTTTCCAAGGGATAAGAAAGAATTCTTTAATGCATGGTAGGTTGAACAAACTGAGCATGTGATTTTGGATTCAAGAGAGAAGATGGAGTTCTACCGGACAAAAATGCAGGAACTTGTCAGTTTTTCTTCTAGTCATTTCTCAATAACGACTGTTAAATTTCTTTCCGCTGAGTTTGATTGTTTGGATAGAACATGCTGATTGTCTAATAGGATGTGAGAATATAGACCTTGCTCATGCTGCTTGACATTATATTGGGTGTGTAGTGATTCTATTATCTTAGTGTAGGGTGAAGAGTTTTACTAGAGACAAAGGAATAGAATATTTGGCAGTGTTATTCTTCTCTCAAAGGAGGAAATAAATAGGATACAGCAGATCAGATAAAAGGAAAGTAATTAATTCTAAAGTCAACTACTAGAAGTCAGCTAATTACAACTAAATACTAGGCTAAGTACACAAAGTCTTATAAGTATATACAGAAAGAATACACATGTCAACATAGTTTGCTTTTGTTTCTTATCAAGCAGAATCCTTAAAAAAAATGATAAATAGAAAGTGATTTTTGTAATCTTGCTACCTGTGTACGGTTACCTTCCGGCTCAATTGATCCATGATTCAATCATAAAGTGACTTTCTGATTGAAAACCTATAAGTTTTGGGGCATAATGCATTGTGGCATTGCCTTTGGCTCCATGTTTCTTATTGGTAGCTATTGAAAACCTTAAGCTATTTCATGTAAAATTATCTTGTACAGTGTTAGAAGTTTTGTAAGCAGTGGAATTATGGTCATAGTGCACTGCCTCTCTTAAGTTTTCTTTTGTCATTGCTACAGGTTCTGTATAAAAGCAGATGTGATAACAGGTTAAATGAGATCACAGAAAGGGCAATTGCAGACAAGCGTGAGGTATTTTCTTATAAATATGGAATTGTACCACTAATGAGCATGGTTTCCTGTTAATTTATGTTAACGAGTGGTATTACAGTCTGAGTCTCTGGCTAAGAAATATGAGGAGAAGTATAAACAAGTGGCAGAAATAGCATCTAAGTTAACCATTGAAGAGGCCACGTTTCGCGAAGTTCAGGTATTTATATTCTTTGTTTCAGGATGGCCTGAATGTTTTATTGGGTATTAACTAGTAAGTAATGACTATACTTGCCATGTGCTGATCTCAACCATGTTTTTTGTTGCGTGCATAGATATGTACTGCTCTTTCTTCTGCTGTTTCTCCCATTTTTTCTTCTCTATCCATACGTCAGTAATCATACTCAATTCTTCCCAATAGCTGCTGTATTTGTGATGTTTTGTTTAATGAGTATATTTAGTACTTTGGGGTGTACCCTTGTTGAATGACCTCAGATTTCATGATTTATATTTGATCTGATTCATTCTCAGGAGAGGAAGATGGAATTGCATCAAGCAATTGTTAAAATGGAGCAAGGAGGTAGTGCAGATGGTATTCTTCAGGTACTCTTTCCCATTAGCTATGATGAGTTATACTGTGACTATCTGCAAATTTGTCTATCACTGATGCATTATGTCTGCTCTAGGTCCGTGCTGATCGGATACAATATGATCTTGAGGAGCTAGTAAAGGCTCTTTCTGAACGCTGCAAGAAACATGGATTAAACATGAAGTCAAGTGCAATAATTGAGCTCCCAATTGGTACCTACAGACTCATTCTTTTTCCTTTGTTCTGGGATGTTTTCACTTAAGCACTGATCCATATTGAAGGAGAATACAAATAATCTAGTACATCATACACATAGTAGCTAATAAAGGTTCTTACTGAACTTTGCAAGAAACATGGATTAGACATGAAGTAAAGTGCAATATTAATCTTCCAACTCATTCATGAACCCGCTTAAGTCAACTGAGTTTAAGACTTGAGCTTACCTGCTTATTTATCCACAACACAAATATCCATGTAGGTTATCTACATATAAGAACCTTAATGCCCTCAGAAGTAGTGAATGTGCGATGTGGCCCTGTGGATGGGCAAGTTTGAAGGAAGAAAATTCCAAGTTGCTTTACAATTTTACACCTTTTTGTATATTGTTCAATGTGTTACTCATTATGCTTGAAGTTAACCTTTTGAAGTCTGTATAAAGACTCTTTATTATGAGCTCTCAACAATTTGCTTAGTATTTTGTGGTCTGACATGTTGCATGCGATGATTCTTAAGGCTGGCAACCTGGAATTCAAGATGGAGCAGCTGTTTGGGATGAAGATTGGGATAAGTTTGAAGATGAAGGTTTGCCAATAGTGACAGATTTTCTTGCTTTTATACCTTATGCTTTTCTATTGTTATTTTTTTTTCTCTTTTTTTTTTTTTTTATCAAGGTAGCTCTCTAGTGATTATTCTCTAGCAACAGAGATGTTATATAAATACTTAGTCATTCTTATATATGGACATGCCAAAACTTTTTCAGGATTTGCCAATAATCTCACTATTGATGCCTCAGCAAAAGCACAATCTGTATCTGTTCAGAGAGACAAGGCTTCCCCAGATCGTAGTTCTACTCCTGATTCATCATTTGCTGATGGCAAGTCAAGGAATGGTGAACATGCCCTTGAAAGTGAATCTGCTTTCACCCATGGTGAAGATGAATATGCAAGAAGCCCTAATGGCAGTCCGGCTGGAAGGACTGCTCCAGAAAGCCCGTCTCAAGAGTTCTCAGACGTCCATTATGGTAAAAGTTTTGAAGCAGACGCAGAAACACATGGGTACGTGGTTAATACAATTCTTAACTTATTCCCTCTCTCTCTCTCTCTCTCTCTCTCTCTCTCTCTCTCTCTCTCCAAACTTCCACTTTCATCTCCCTATCTACATGCTATCACTGATTTGATATATTTCTGGTGACAGAAGTTTTGATGAGTCAACCTGGGGCGCCTTTGACAATAATGATGATACCGACTCCGTGTGGGGTTTTAACACCAAGGTGAGCCCGGACATCCTGAAGCACCATTCTAGCTCCTGATTAATGATTACACCAAATGTATTGATATTTCCCATGTTTGATGTCAACCTGCAGGGGTCAGATTCTGAGAAGCATAGGGATTTCTTTGGATCAGATGACTTTGGTCTTCACCCAGTAAGAACTGGATCCCCCCATGCAGAAACCACCTTTCAGAAAAAGAGCCTGTTTTTTGAAGACTCTGTTCCTAGCACTCCGCTCTCCAAATTTGGCAACTCTCCAAGATACAGCGAGGCTGGGGATCACTACTTTGACAATTTCTCGAGGTTTGATTCCTTCAGCAGCAGCAGGCATGACGGTGGGTTTTCTTCGCAACCGGAGAGGTTCACGAGGTTTGATTCCATGAATAGCACTAGAGATTTCGGCCACACAAGGTTTGATTCCATAAGCAGCAGCAAGGACTTTGGCCAAGGGCGTGAGCAGCTCACAAGGTTTGACTCCATAAACAGCACAAAAGATTTCGGCCAGAGTGCATTTTCTTTTGACGAAACAGATCCATTTGGCTCGTCTGGCCCATTCAAGGTCTCATCTGAGAGTCAAACATCAAAGAAAGGATCTGATAATTGGAGTGCTTTCTAATGGGCAATCCAATCTGTTATATTGTACCTTCACAAGAAGCCCCAATTTGTTAACATGTTTTCCCCATTTTGTTTGAGGGTTGTTCATTGTTGTAGCCAAATTTTTGTGTGATGTATAGCTTAGAACAATCGCTGGACACCTTTATTGTTGTTTGTTTGGTTGTATTGTATTATTTGACGAAAATTCATTATTTGTTCAAGCCGGTGTACCATTTGCCAATACCGTCTGTCTCAGAACTTCATACTCTAGGACAACACTTTGCTCATCGACTATTTATCAACCAGAGAGGCTATGATGAGGGGATATGATATAATGAGGGCGACTTTAATACTCATATGATGAATGAAAATATTTATGTTCAATAATATATCTTTACATTATTGGATGGCTAGATCGAACTCCTCAATGTACCCACTTAATATACCACTTAGTGTCCGTTTAGCATTGCTTATTTTGGGTGATAAGTGATTTTTTTAAAAATCTGGAAAGTCCAACTCGTTTAGTAAATTGTGAGAAAAAATCACTTATTGTTAAAAATTGTTGTGAAAGAAAGCTATAGGGAAAACAATTAATGAGGTGCTTTCATTTTCTGATTATGCGGGAATTAGTTTCGAAGATGCACTGGGTTTGATAATTATGCGAGAATTATTTTCTGATTATTCAGGAATCAGTACCAACAACATTTTTAACAAAATGTTTATCAAACGTCAAACAACTGTCTTTCACAGCAAATCTAACAGCTATTATTTACATAGCACCGAATACCAAACTGGTATGAAGGTTCGCATCTATGGTCCGTATATGATATTCTCACCATAGAATGACTACTCCCTCATCATAGAAGCAGGCCTAGGCCAATGTCCAAAATAAGCAAAATGGACTTCTGAATTGGGGGCCCAACGACGCCATAGCTAACCTAACCCAACCTAACTGGATACTTGGGTAGGACCAAACCAACGGCTAACCCCTCTCCCTCTGCCCCTCCTAGTTTGGATTTGAGTCACTGTTTGAGTCTCTCTGTGGTGTGGTATGCGATGGAGGCAATGGTGAAGAAATACCAGCAGAGGTTCAGGAAGGTCAGGGACGAGATGGACCGCTGGTCCTCGCTTCAGTCGCGCTTGATTTCACAGTTCAGGAACGCCTCCTCCATCATCCAGAGGTTGCAGGTCTCGCTCTACTTATCCAATTGCTACTGCAGATGCCACCAAACTCTATTTATTTTTATTTTTATTACCAAAAATATATATATATATATATAAATTTGTTAATTTAGAATTTCGGGTTGTTGGGTTGTGATTAGGTTCTCCTAGATTCCAAGAAGTATGTTCGTTTGAAGGACGTTGTTGGTATTCAAGAGGCAGTACTGGCGAAGCAGATGGAGTCGTTGCGGAAAATCTTGTTTTCCATGAACAAAACCATGTAGGTTCCTTTGTTCCTCTTCTTTTCTTTTCTTTAATTGTAATTTTTATTTTAATGATAAATTATGGGGCATGTAAGATGACTTATGTCAGTTGGCCTAATCACGTGTTATGATTATCGTATTAGAACGAGATAATGGGGTTTATGTTTATCATTTAATGCCGTGTCTTCTTCACTGAGTAAGAATCAATCGATAACTCTGCTTTTATTCATGTTGTAATTCATGCGTTTATTGTATTTAACTTCAATTATTCTTACAGGGCAACCACGGTGCTCATCTGCATTTAAGTATTCGCAGTAGTCATTTTTAAATAGGATTTAAAATTTCATGAAACTGTCTTAAGCCTGCCATTTTGCAATATATATTTCTTTTAAAGGAAGGGAGAAGAAAATTTTGAATTTATGTTATTAATTTCAGGGAAGAGTTTCATGGAATTGTATTGTCTCTTGGGAAGATTCATCGTGATGGTAGGCAGATGGTGAAAGGTGGTGGTTCTAATCAGCTGACTGTAAAACAACTGCAGCAACGAGTTGGTGTAAAACCCCGTCTTGCAGATTGCTTAGATGGGCTTATGCTTCTTCAGGACATGCATTGCTCTGAGTATGTAATTTTCGATGTCGTAAATGATAAATGTGTTCCTTGTTAGCTTTAAGATGTCAAATGAGGTGTTGCCAGATTTCATTCCTATAGTTCCTGTCACTTCTGGTGTTGGTATATCAGAAAGTTAATCTAAATTGCTGCAGATATATCTGGCCCTCTCCTTCCCACGCACACACACACAAACTAGTATAATTGAACTTGTTTTCTGGTTATATATTATGGGTCAAGATCACTTTAACCTAGTTCGTGCATAATTTTCTTTTTTCATTCCCTCCTTTGTCAGGTACCTTTTGAAATCATCATTGGTTTCAGCACTCTCAGCACTTACCTTTAAACCCAGGTGTGTGATGTACATGTCTTCTAACTAGAACTGCTAGTTTTACCTTTCTGATTTGTTTAGGAACTTGATCCGTTCGAATTTGAGGGGAGTCTACGGTAGTCTGAAGATGTTCTTTATAATAGATTATTCTTATTCTTCTTTACCATGTCAATGTCGAGGGAGGATGAACTGTCAATACCAACACCCATCTAGGTTGTCCAATCCATTTTTATTTTTATTTTATTTTATTTCTTTCTGGGCCTGGGATTGGTGGACGGAGGGGATTAGTAGACTGGAGCTTTATTTAGACTCCGTCCGCTATAAATTTTACATATTTTGGAACTTAGCTGTAATCTGCAGATGCATAACCCATCTTTTACCATGGTTGTATTTAAAGAAGTTTCTTTTCTTTCTTTCTTTTTTAAGATTTATTTAAGTTCTATGGTTTTACCATGGTGTCATAACAATGGTATGCTTATCCTGAATAATCAATTTTTCAGTGCGAGTGATTTGGGAGCGCTCCAGCAGCTCTTGGTTGATCAGCCTAACATCCCGAATGAGGAGGGTAAGAAAAATTGTATAACATGTGGAAGATTATAACAATATTTTCACATAAATATGCTAAGTTGAGCCATTTGTAATATTTTCTTGAGCATAAAGATTTTGTGTTATGGCTGTTTTTTGAAGAGTTAGTTGATATGGAATCAAAATTGAAACCTTCATCCTACTTAGTTTGATATTTGGTGCTGATTTATCTAGGTGACACCTTTAATATGTATATGAAAAATTGTGTTAGCCAGTCACCTAACTTTTATGGTCAACGTGATTATAATATCCACACTTCTGGTTATCTCATTCTGTTTTCTCTTTGATAATTACTTAATTTTTGTAGTTGTCTTCTCGGTAATTGTTTATTTTATGTAGTTGGCATCTATTTTAACATTTACTGATGATATTGAAGTACTAAACTCATCCCCTGACTGGTAAAATTTTTGTTTGCAGTTCAATTCATCTTTGATATCATATTTGCAGAAGAAATTTGTTGATGTTTTCTGTTACATTGGCTGCAAACTTCGTAGCTCTGGAAATGGGAAGCAGTTTGAAACCTCTTGGTGTTCTGTATGGGCGATGAGTGATGACAGTTGGATGCTTGAACTCTGGTGTTGAGACTTCAAAAGGTGCCGGCAACGTTTTATATTTGGAAGTGCACAAGAGGGAGAATTCAAAGAAAATTCGAACTTACCTGTATATTCATGGAAGTGATGCAGCAGAAGGTTGGAATATTGAAGTTAATTATTATTGTTGTTTGTGCCTGAAGAAGGGATGTGTGTGAACTTCTGGATCCTTTCAATCTATGTTATTGAGGTAAATGTTTCTGTGCCCAATTGATATAGTAGTAGGAGACATAATGAGAATATCAATTTTGTAGACATTTCTAATGATTCTATTAAAATATTCGGCACCTCATGCTAGAGCCATATGTGCAGCAGCATGGATGGCTGGGGATCAACTACCCTCCCCAACTTTTTAGGCCCCTGGCCCTAGCTGCTTGTTATTGCAGACCATGAGCGGTAAGTGCCGTCTCAGAATTACTCCAGCAGGTTTAACCTGAAGAGTCTTTTTGCCAAGAGGTTTTTTTTTTTTTTGGGTCATATTGCCAAGAGGTTTAACTTATAGTTTTGAGAAGGATATTAGTTAGGTGTGGGATGATATTTTGGCATTCCTTCCTTCCCAGGCAAACTAAACTCGGTTTGGGGTTGAGTAGAAGTGCATCATGGTTACTTCCATCTACGGGTCAGGAATTGCAATTTGCGACGACCTAGCTTGTCGTTTTGCCGTCCAGTTACAGATTTTAATTTTGAAGTCTACTTTCCATTTTCAGCAAGTACCTTCCTTAATTTCATGAAATCCATAATTTCCTCAACGTAGCTAGCTAGCTTGTCATTAGATCCCATGCATAAAGTTGCTCACTTAAGTTCAAGTAATTGTATAATCATGCAGTGTGAAGCCGAGGCAAAGTGAAAATGTGCTCAAATTGATGGCCTGTCTTCATTCTTCACCTCTTTGCTTATTGGGTTGCCTGATGGCATCGATGCGAGAAAAACTTCCATGGGACGGGAGGGTATAGTTCTGCAACACTCGTTTTTATTTCTCTTATGGACAGATGTCTACCAAGGACCGATGAGACTGTCAGTTATGGGTTGTATTCACTTATCACTTGAAACAAGTTTTGAAATTTGATATCCAAATCACCTGACCGCCACACCACTTGAAAGCTTGTCATTCAGTGAGAAGTTTCCATAATCCCACCGGACCATTGACCTGTGGTCCTGCCGTCCAAAGCACGAGAAAATTATTTTTTATTTTTTATTTTTTGAAGTCGAAAGAAATTACAATGCGGATACATGTCAGATTTCTAAACCGCAAAAATCATTACAAATCACTGAAAAAGGAAAATTACATAACCAGATGGAAGGTTGGAATTGATCATGATTCAATTAAGATTTTAAAGTAGTTAGAATTCTATGGATTTCAATTGACTTTTATAAACTCCACACATACTTTGATTGAATTTCATATGAATTTTGATGAAATTTGTTGAAATCTTGTCATAGTGGTGGGACATCATGTTTGATGTTAGTGATAGTAGTATAGACGGTGGTGGTAGGGTAGTAGGCGCAGTAGCAGTGGTGGAGGTGACAACAAGGGTGATGGTGGGTGGGGGTGGGGGTGTTGATAGCCATGACAAGATGGTGGTAATGGAGGTGGTGAAATAATATCTTAAGAATAGAAAAAATTGTAATGGCATAAAATTAGTCTAAAATCAATCGAAATTCATAACCTTTTGCATTTTCTTTAAAATCAATGTGTTTCTTAATACACTAAAATTTTTATGGAGTATTTTAAAGTCATTTACATCCAAATTTAAATGGAATTAAAAGAATTTGGATTGAATAAATCCAGAATTTTAAAATCTCAATTCTTAAAGAACCCTATTTTTAAACTTCTTTAAAATCTTTTAAAATTTTAATTGAATACACCCTACACTTGTGAAAGCATTTGTTACCAAATTTACTTGTCGATAGACATGGCAAACAACAAATAAATCACAAAGAACGCAAAACAACAAATAAATCATAAAGAAAGGAAGAGGTCTTTTTATAAATAAATATTTAAAAACCCCGAAATTTTTGTTTGAAAAAAAAAAAACAAAGATACAAAACGTCGCCGTCTGCATGTTCACTTTTTAGTTTTTACCGGTGGTTGAATAGTAGTTGGTACGCGGGTGTAGTCGTAGAACCGCCAGCCTGGTTTAGAAAGCTTTTAGTGGGGTCGGCGGCGGGTGAAACACACACTTACGCGCTCTCTCTAGAAATTGTTTAGAGAGAGAGAGTCTGGGAGACAGAGATGACTATTCTCATTCAGTCAACCTTCTCTCTCTTCATTTCTTCTATACAAAATATCAAAAATGAATTGTCTCATAATATATATATTTTTTTTTGTTCTTATTGATGCTGTTTGTTTCTCTCTTGCCTTTGCCCTTCAGCTCAACCCACGAGCCCTTTTTGGGGGTTTTGGCTTTTCTCTCTCCTTTCTCAAATCTTCAAACTTCATACTTCAAACAACATCATCATCACCAATCACAAGTTACAACTTACAAGAGGAAGAAAAAAAAATTAAAGAAAAGAAATCCCCAATTCTATTTCCTCTTAGAAAAGTCGAATTTCTTGTTTGTGTTTTTTCCATGGAAGAAGTTGAACTTTGTGTTTGCTCATGCTTTTCCCAATCCTTATGCAACCCCTCAAGTTTTCTGAGCAAATTTTGACCTGAATTGGGGATTCTCTCAAATCAAAGCATATTTGACTATAAGTCCATAACTCAGAAACACAGGCCAAGGTATGCTTCTGTTCATATATCCTATAATAATATCCTGTCTTTCTTTAATTGATGATTTTCTTGCATTTATTTCCTTGTGGTTTTCTGGGTTGCTCCTGATCAAAACTTAATTAGACATGGTCTTCATTAGCAACTATATAAGCGTTTGTTAATTCTATCTGAATTACCTGGAAGGTATACACCTAGGCATCAGATTATTCAAATCGAATCAAATCAAAACCTGCTTTGACCAATAATAAATCTGTATCCACCCTATGACATAGCTTAATTTGCAGTTTCTTAGACCACATTCTAACTGGGTAAGTACTTGTTGCGCTTTATCTTTCTTATTGTGTATTGTTACTTTGGTCTCTACCACTTTAGTTGAACTGGGTAATCAAATTCCAATATTGTGCCAGTGCGTGTATTCCATAAAAACTGCATCAAGCCATTGTCGTTTCATCGACATCTTCCCTACCAACTTTAACCCAAACACATACAGTTGTGATTCTACATAATAGTTTTAATGATCTGCCTGATATAGGAGATTTGGAATGTTTGATTCTGGCTTTGAAATTCTGGTGTCTCATTGACCTGTTCTTTTATAATTTTTTCTAGAACATTCATACAATACAAAAGCTGCTGTATACTTTTTACATTGGAATGGAGTTTGAAGAATGTTCAGTTCACTTCCCAAACACTTTCCACCAGTTCCTTTAGATTCTCGTTTAATTTCAGAATTAGTTTAGTTTAACCACTTGTTTTATGATTGTTAGTATGTTACTTAACCTTATGCTATATTACTTTGGTGCAGTAGGAGATTTAGGTCAGATGGCTGAAAGTTGGCATGGAAATTATGACACTGGTAGCCAGTCAGATGACAGCTATAAATTTGAGAGATTGCACATTGAACCTATTTATGATGCATTTTTTTGCCCTTTAACAAAGCAAGTTATGCGTGATCCTGTTACCTTAGAAAATGGGCAAACATTTGAGCGTGAAGCAATTGAAAAGTGGTTCAGAGAATGCAGGGAGAGTGGAAGAAAGTTGGTCTGCCCGCTGACACTAAAAGAATTAAAAACCGCTGATCTAAAGCCTAGCATAGCTTTGAGGAACACCATTGAAGAGTGGAATGCTAGGAATGAAGCTGCTCAGCTTGATATGGCTCGTAAGTCATTGAATCCGAGCAGCTCAGAAAGTGAAGTTCTTTTGGCCTTGAAGTATGTCCAGCAAATCTGCCAGAAAAGCAGATCAAATAAGCATGTTGCACGCAATGCAGGGCTGATACCCATGATAGTTGACATGTTGAAGAGTGGCAGCCGTAAAGTAAGGTGTAAAGCTTTGGAAACCCTTAAAACCGTGGTGGAGGAAGATTCAGATAATAAGGTAATGCTAGATTTTTCTTATTCTCTGTTTATTTTCTATGAAATTACGAGCATCTAGGACCTTGTATTAAGTTCTCTTTGGTTGTAGGAAATATTGGCTGATGGGGATACTGTACGCAGTATAGTGAAGTTCTTGTCTCACGAGCAATCCAAAGAGAGGGAGGAAGCTGTCTCTTTGCTGTATGAGCTGTCCAAATCTGAAGCCTTATGTGAGAAGATTGGTTCAATTAATGGAGCGATTCTTATGTTGGTTGGAATGACAACCAGCAAATCAGATAACATTTTGACTGTTGAGAATGCTGAAAAAACTTTAGAGAATCTGGAGAAGTTTGAGAACAATGTGAGACAGATGGCTGAAAATGGTAGACTGCAGCCTCTTCTGACACAAATTCGTGAAGGTACTTGCACTTTTATCTTTAGACTTTGCTCAGCATGTTGCTAAAAGTAACGTAGCCAAACAGCCAATGCTCCTTGGTTAATTTCTTTCACATTTAGACGTGGGCCACGTGGCTGCAAATGTGGAAAATAACCATTCTTATTGTCTTTGTTTGAGAAGGAAAAAAAATCGTGTTGAATTATATTCTGCTGTGGTGTTTGATCTAAGTCAATTCATCGTATTTATGTGCAAATTTCCATTTGTTGTTTACTATAATACTTAATGTAGTTGTCTAGTCTTTGCTTACTTCTTGGTCTAAACTCTAGTACACATTAATGCATCTCTCCCCCCTTGGATTATTGTAGTTCATGGGGTTTGTCTATTGAGCAGATAATTCAGATATTCCTAATGGGCTTTTTGCATAAGTTTGTGCTATACTTCTCTTTTCTTGTTTTGGTAATTTAAACCAAGATACTCATTTTTAAATTTCTCAAATGAAACACAATATGTTTCTGGTTAATGTGTTGAGCATCAACTCTTATTTTCCTTGATGATATGATTGCAGGCCCTCCAGAAACCAAACTGTCCATGTCTAATTTCCTTGGTGAGCTAGTTTTGGACAATGATATAAAGGTCTTAGTGGCTAAAAGTGTGGGTTCATCTTTGATCAATATCTTGAGGAGTGGTAATATGCAGTCAAGAGAAGCTGCTTTGAAAGCTCTCAACCAAATTTCATCTTGTGAGGCGAGTGCCAAGGTGCTGATAGAGGCAGGAATACTTCCGTCTCTGGTCAAAGATCTCTTTGCTGTTGGGACTAATCAGCTTCCTATGCGACTGAAAGAGGTTGCTGCAACAATTCTTGCTAATGTCGTTAACTCAGACTATGATTTTGATTCCATCCTGGTTGGACCTGATCACCAGACACTAGTCTCAGAAGACATAGTCCATAACCTACTACATCTCATTAGCAACACTGGCCCAGCAATTGAGAGCAAGCTTCTCCAAGTTCTTGTTGGACTCACTCTCTCTCATTCTACTGTTATTAGTGTTGTTGCCGCCATTAAGAGCTCCGGTGCCATTATTAGTTTGGTGCAGTTTATTGAGGCTCCACAAAAGGAATTGCGTGTGGCTTCCATTAAACTTCTCCAGAACCTCTCCCCACATGTTGGTCAGGAACTAGCTGATGCCCTACGAGGCACAGTGGGCCAACTTGGCAGCCTAATTAAAGTCATATCAGAAAATATTTCAATCACTGACGAACAAGCAGCAGCCATCGGCCTCTTAGCTGAACTTCCGGAGAGGGATCTAGGCCTCGCCCGGCAGATGCTAGATGATGGTGCCTTTAAGCTGGTGTATTCCAGAGTAGTTAAGATCCGGCAAGGGGTGAGTAAGGGCGGTCGCTTTGTGACACCATTTCTAGAAGGACTTGTACGGGTTCTAGCAAGGGTTACACTTGTGTTAGCTGATGAGCAAGATGCAATTGCACTGTGTCGTGAGCTTAATCTTGCTGAACTCTTCATTGAACTTCTACAAACCAATGGACTGGACAATGTACAGATGAGTTCTGCCACAGCATTGGAGAACTTATCACAAGAATCCAAAAATTTGACAAGATTGCCAGAGTTGCCTACACCCGGTTTTTGTGCCTCAATCTTTCCGTGTTTTAGCCAACAACCTGCCATAAATGGATTGTGTCGGCTCCACCGCGGGACATGTTCACTTAAAGAAAGTTTTTGTCTCTTGGAGGGACAGGCAGTGGACAAATTGGTGGCTCTTCTTGACCACACAAATGAGAAGGTGGTTGAAGCAGCACTTGCAGCACTCTCTACTTTGTTGGATGATGGGGTTGATATCGAACAAGGTGTTATGCTGTTGTGTGAGGCAGAGGGGGTGAAACCTATTCTTGACGTGCTATTAGAGAAACGGACAGAGAACCTGAGGAGGAGGGCAGTCTGGGTAGTTGAGAGACTATTGCGGAGTGATGAGATAGCGTATGAAGTTTCTGGAGATCCAAATGTCAGTACTGCACTTGTAGATGCCTTCCAGCATGCTGACTATCGAACCCGACAGATTGCTGAACGAGCCCTGAAGCATGTTGACAGGTTACCAAACTTCTCTGGTGTCTTTCCAAACGTAGGATAGGCATCTTCCACTGGTTGTATTGTTATGGTTTGCAAAGCTGCAAATGGAGGGTATATATTGTTTACTGATTTTTCATTTGTTTTGAAAGCTGTTCATTGTTTCTAAGGATGATTTGTCCATCAACTTTCTGTTCTGCTCATGAACTGCTTTTTGTGTGGCATTTGTTTTTGTGTAGCATTTGGGTATTAAATTCTAAATTTGTTTTATGCTTTCTAAGATAATTTTTTTAGTAAACTTAATAATCTTGGTTTACCATCTGTTTCAGAGGCTGGTATCTCTTTTGACCTTTAAAATGAAGTTCTGATCTCCCCCATGTCATAAAAACATGCTTTGATTGATGCCTGAGATTTAAAACTCGTTTTGATTATATGAGCACTACATAGCGATAACGATAAGAATGGACCGGTAAAAATTAACCAATAAATATATAAAAATTGTTTGTATAAAGCAAATATTTTGTTAGCAGGCTATGCATATCACTGAACGGATCGGAATCAGAATGCTCCATCTCCATGTATCCAGCGTGCATTCTGCACCGCTGACAACCAGAGCCAAAGGGAACCCAACCCTGCTAAAATTTTAGAAGGCTTGAAAGTGCCCAAAAATGTTGATGCTCATTTTAGAAATAATAACAGCAGGACCAAATTCAATATAATTACAACACATGAGGTGGAAACAATTAACATAGGGGAGACATAAATTACAGAATCAATTTTATGAATGTTGGTGAACAAATAACATCCAAGACTACATGAGCATACCTTATCTCTCTATTCAGGGTTTTTATTAAGAACCTCCATTCAAATCTACACCAGGATACAAAATGATTACACCGAGAGGATTCAACATCAAATTTGCCAGTAGCAGGTACGCCCAAAGTGCTCGTGAGTGAGAGTTCAAGATCATGCGTGTAATTTTCTGTTTCTGCGAATTACAATGCGCGGAGAACTTTACAAGCTGTGCACTTACAGATGTAGTACAGCCATTGATTTAGTCGAGCACGAAGACGCATCCAGTTCATGAGTTACATGGTTCCTTGAGATATGACTCCATTTCATCTCCATATCAGACACATCACATACAGTAAAAAAATCCAATACTTGACCAAATATTTTGAACATCTCAATGCCAAATATCATGTTCCCGTCTGCTACAAACGCAGCATTCCAGTCCATTGGAGCATCAGGATGCACTGAGACCTCGGTCCAGTTAAGGTACATGAGATCCAGCTCCCATACTTTTCTAACAGCCTTGTTTCTCCGGCCTATCTGACCATCCCCTTCACACCAGAAGACAGAGAGCATGAAAAGCCGGCCATTACAAGATACTAATTTCGGGTAATATTCATGAACACGGGGTGGGAAAGGAGAGGTTTGGATTCCAATCCAGAAACCCCTTTCTATGTCATATCCTGCGAGCTTATCACTTTCGGAATAAACATAAAACATCCCATTACAAACAACTCCAGAACAAACAATCCCAAAGTCCACAGGCAACCCTTGAATTTCTGTCCATTTCTTAGAGACAGAATCATATATTTCTCCAGAATCTAAAGGCTCATCCCATGATCCAAGACCGCCTACAGCAATGATCACAAACCTTCTATGACTCTTCATGGATGAGTGATCACTTTTCTGCTTTATAAATTTATATGACTTTCTATTGGGCAACAACGAAGACTCATTTTCATCAACAGCATATCTGCATTGACGCCTAAGAGAAAGCCTGTGAGGATCTTCATAAACATCTGACACTCCACCTAACCGTGATCTGGGAATACGTCTATCTTGGCGATTTTGATAACTTTGACTGGTGGAAAAATCTGAAGTGACCTCAGAAACTCCTAAAATAGGCATTGATCTTGCATACTTCATAGGTGAAACTTTACGCCAAGATTTAGTTAAGGGACTGAACAGCATTACCCCTTTGTGTGTCTTAAATGAGCTCCTATCCACCCTCCCAAAGTTGTTCAAGCTTGAGCAACCACCAACAATGTAAATATCATCTTGGATACTAGCAACAGAAAACATGAACCTCCCCTTTAGAATATCAGCACCTATCACATGCCATTGGTTTAGGGACACATCCAATGCATAAATCTCACCAGAGCAATAACCATCTTTAACAGCACCAAAAATAAACAGCCATGGATTCTGATGTGAGCCTTCCCGTCTCATCTGCAGGAACCGAGGAGTAGTAGTCAAGTGTCTCCATTTCTTGCATACAAGGCGTGCAGTCATGAGAGTGGTTAGCGGGAGCCTCACCAAGCACATTTCCAATATGTCATCTGGAAGAAAAATGTGCATTCTGCTATTTCTTATTGATTCTTCAAGCTCAAAATCCTTTCTGTTATGTTTCTTCCAAAATCTCTCCCTTACCCCATACGAGAAACAGTCCATTCCAGATTCCTCGGTACCACATATTGGTCTGTATCCCTTGCCTTCATCGCTGGCACTTGACCTCCTCCGGTTACTCGGATCCCCAAAATCATCCCCTGTGTCAGCACCTACTTTGCAACCCCCACCCCTACCATACAGAGTAAGACACCTCAAAGATATTCCCCTGGCATCATCCTCCTCTTCTCCTCCAGGTCTCTGATTCTTCTTCCTCAACTTCTGGCTAACACTTCTCATCAGACGCTTTGACACACTCAAAGCTTCAAAATCTTGGCGAAGAGATTCTTCACCAGAGAGTCTCTCCGAATACATTCTGTTCTATAGTCATTAGCACGCAAAGGCATGCACTGTCTTACCAATGTCATGAACCCTAATAGAAGCAAAATCATAAGCATAAGATAATAATCAAGAGTGCAAGCCCAGAAGGGTGAATTAGAACACAGATCTCCATATATTTATGGCAATCCCAAAATGTAAATGGAATAAGAGCAATGAAACCATGTGCAGCATATTCAAGATAGTGTTGGGGTTGTTAAACACTATATCCTTGAAAATAAAAGGAAATGTTATTCCTTTTAGGCTACACGAAAAGAAATTTTATTTCTGAAACGAAACTCAGTATTGTACAACCACTGAAGTCCTTGGACCTCAGGACAAGAATCCTCATAAACACATTTCCATCTCAGAACCCAAAAAACCAAAGGAGACATATACTTAAAACTTGCACAAAAACTATATAACAAACACAAGTCAAAGATTAAAATTAAGAATTACTTTTGCCCTTTCCGGGTTTTACCATCAGTTTTCTCGGCAACCAAACACAGAGCAAAGAACTAGCTCAGAATAAACTATGTGTGTAACAACACATTCTGTCAAATTCCACATAGGAGGAGTTAAAAATTACACTAAAACAGAACAAATACAAAGCAAGAAGACGAAATCATCATGAATTAATAATTTTAAAATACTAGATGATCCAATAACATTCAAATCCAAATGAAAGAGCAAATAATAATAATAAATAAATAAAAAGATATGTAGTCCATTTGGTTGCCGATAATTGAGAAAATAAAAGAGAAGCAAAAAGCAGCAACTCACTGGAATCAGCACCGTAATGAGATCAACATTTTGAGATACGAATGCGAACCCCGTAAACAGAAATGAAAAACGAAAAAGCCATATGTTTGGTTGCCGAGAAACAAAGAGAAATAGAAAGAAAGGAGAAGTAAATTGGAAAGAGGCACGTTCGAATCGATTGATTTGGAATAAATTGAAAAGCAAAAGACAAAGATGAAAAGGCAAAAACTTACAAACGCAGAGGTGCTTTGCCTTAAGCAGAGCAAAGCACTGTTGCAGTGAGGGATCTGAGGTGAGCTGTAAGATTGAACAATAGAGAAGAAGAAGGTAAAGAGAGAGAGAAAAAGGAGGAGGCTCAATCTGATGAGATTCTCGTATTATGAAATTCGATTTTTCGAATTTTTTAATCAAAAGAAATCGTAAAAGATTGATTGAATTTGTTTATCTTTTTTAATTTATAATGGGAATTGAATTAATTAATAAAGAATATTTAGAGTGGTAGGTTGTGGTCGTGGTCGGGGCTGGATTTAGTACAGTGACGTGGCCTTTCACTTGATCCACTTCATTTATCAAATTCTAAAAAGGGAATATAATGAGTAGATTTTTCCTCCATATTTTTGCTTATCACACTTAATTTTAGGGTAATTTTATTTGGACCCATCAATCCTATTTTTTGGTCTAATATTAATTTTAAAAATGAATAATTTATTTTACCCTAATATGTAATTACTGTTAAAGACAAAGAACATTTAAAATATAAAATAAATCTTATCACCAATGGCGGACTCAGGAATTTTAATAGGAAAGGGCTATTTTTTTTATTTTTTTTATTTTTTTACAGGAGATATATTATAAGCCTTTTTTTTTCTTCATGAAACAAAAATGTGAATAAAATTTTATAAATCAAATAAGGCCACATTACGAGCAAATATAACACAAAGAAGTACAAAATATAAATAAATACCAAATCAAAAACATTGTTTAACTACTTGAAATCCGAGTTGAGAAAGTTCCTCAAGAATTGAAGTATCAACATTATATGCAGAAAGTGTATGTGTATCCTTGTTATCGTTACCCTTTTTTTTGAAGAATAGTTTTTCCTCTCTTTGTTGGTCTATTATCATCATGTAACATGATATCCTAACAAGAAATACTAAACACGAAAAATCATATATACTAATTAATAATTTAAGTTGCAAAAATAAAACATATATAACAATCCCCAAAAGTTTTCACCCGAACCCTAAATCATAAAAACTTAACAACAACAATTAAAATTGGAAATTGAGTATAAAAAAAAAACAAAAAAAAAACTTACCAAGATTGATGAACCCACTGAAGATAGGTTGGTACAATTTTTTAGAGGGGGAGAGCTATTTATTCTAGGCTCTGAAGGTTCAAATATGGCGTTTTGGGTGGCTAGAAGAAAATTTTCGATGTTTGCTTCTAATCAAATTTATATAGGTTATGGATTGCATGTTTACTATTTCCTATATGCTTCAAGAGTGGGCTTATTTCTACATAGAGAGTTGGGCTTATTTTAAATAGAGGGCTAGACTATTATTTACTTTAGATATATTTGGTTTAAACCACTAAAACTACACACACACAAAAAAAATATTTAATATTAAAAATAAAAAAATAAAAAATTCAGCACTGGGCTGGAGCCCACTCTAGCCCAAGTGTAAATCCGCCCTTGCTTATCACTATACCCATCATAACAATATACGTTCCTGCAATCCTAGTCAGACTTATTTCTTATACTTGTTCTCCAACTATCACGTAACACGTTGCTAAACTCTTGTTCTTGTAACTAAACCCTAACTAGATTTATATGCTTTATATTGGTCAAAACATAAGCATAGTTACTTTTGTTTTTTGCATTTTTCAAGTGTTTAGTTGCATGGTCGTCGCTGCTTACGTTTGCTAGACCAGTACCGAACACATGACTAGCTGCCACACCCTGAACCTCTATAGTATCCTCGGAGGGGTGCTAGGGACCATGCTTACGCTGGTCCTCTTGAGAGGCTAATTAACCTATCCAATCTTTGTCTCCTTGATGCAGCTGTAGGACGCTTTCTATCAAGTCGAGATGATCAGTAGATCCTCTACATGTCCTCTTCATATCTACAATATGTATATATATTTGATATTAAAACAACATTACGTACATATCTAACATAACTACACTTTTATTGCGATTTCCTAATCAACAAGTTTGCTTTCTTTAAACATTAGAGTAAAATTCGAGAAATTATATAGAAAAACAAACTCAAAAACACCAAAACATAAAATCTATAACAGTTTGATGGGCTGAAACTGAAACTACTACAAATATTCAGTGCATATAGTGTATATATTCAGCAATGGATTTGTGATTGAGGTGACATGTGGTGGCGTTGGATGTGGATGGTGGAGTGGTGATGCTCTCTTTCGTAAGCAAGTAGTATAAGCCATTAAATTGTTTCCCCAGGCCAATCATCCTCTTCCAAGCCAGGTCCTCTAAGACACAAAAGGTAACAAAGAATTGAATAGAAAAATTAAGACTAAATGTAAGTTTGCCACTAGAAAGTAAATTAACATGAAAGGAAGGCACACAAAGAACTTCATCAACAGATAAATTTGGAACCAAAGATAAGGAACTAAGGCCACTGATTCTTGCATGAGATCCATTAGTAAGATCAGCAGTGGAGTTGAGTGAGGTAGTAACAGATAGCCCGGAAGGAGGCGCAATGTGATCGATGGCTCCACTATCAAGTATCCAAGGATTTGTGGATGATGAGGCCGTGAAGGCATAAAAGAAAGGCATTTTACGAAGCAAAGACTTGAGTTGAGCGTACTCCTCAGCGAAAAATTTGAAACCTTCTTTGGCATGTAGTGGAGTGGATTGTGTTTGATTTGCCGTGGATGGTTTCTTTGATTGATTGGGTAGCTTAACATATTTGCCATGAATTTTGTGCCCAGGCGGAAAGCCATGTAGCTAGAAACATCTATCAACCAGATGGGTGGTATCCTCACAATAGGTGCAAAAGAGAGGTCGGCGTGAGTTGCTTTTTTGAGCAGTTTGTTTGGAAGAGTTGGTCTCTTGTACTTTGGAGTTGCTCGAGGAGGATGAGCCAGGAGACTTGTACGTTTTGTTACTCACGTTCATGGCATGAGCGACGTCAGATGAAGTGTGTTCTCCCACTTCACGTTGTTGTTCCTCCTTCATAATCATGGAATAAGCCTTCTTAAAGAAGGGACAAATTGCATCAATAAAATTTGGCCTTGAATGGTTGTTTATGAGTCATTGAGACCCATCAAAAATTGTACGACTTGCTCTTCATCTTCGCGTGCTCGCAACACCTTTAAAGCTCCACAGGTTGAGTGTGGTACAGTTGATAAGAGCCCAAATCATCCCAAAGAGATTTCAATTTTGTGCAGTATTGGCAGACGATTTGCTGCCCTTGTTTGTTTTCAGCGATGGTCTTTCGCATCTAAAAAACACGAGTGAGATTAGTCCTAACATTCTTGTCATGTTTGCAGTGTTTGTGTCAACTTGTTTTTCTTAACAAGTTGACACAACACGACACATTTAGAAAACAATTGAAAAATATCAAACACGAATACGACCCGTTTTCACTCGTTAAGAATAAAATAAATAAATAATAATAAAATAAAACATAAAACAAAAATAATTATTATAAAAAATAAAAAAAAAGAATCTAGCGTGCAATGCCTTTGGTGGGAAGGAAATAGATCTAGAGAGAGAGAGAGAGAGAGAGAGAGAGAGAGAGAGAGGTGTTAAGGGATAGCAACAAGATCAAAACCAGGGAATATAAATATGAAATGTTTCTATAGGTAAAGGAAAAGCAGTAGCATCGGTGGTATCTCTAAGAAGAACAAATCTCAATTGACTACTCACCTAGCTGCTACCTCTTTCGGCTTGGATGTCACCCAACCCACCGCCCTTATTGCATATGGGGATGGGGATTTCAATTCTTTTTTATGGGAATGGTGATGGTGATATTTGCTCAAGTGAGTAGTTTGATACTGAACAAGGAAGCCATGGCTAGCTAACTGAGTGAATATGTTCTTGTTGTCTAACAAGTTGGGGAGAGAGAGAAAGGGAAAAAAAAAACACAAAAAGACAAATATGAAATTACAAAAATACCCCTGATCTTAACGGGTATTTGTGAATTGACACGACACGACACGTTATCTTAATGTGTGGCTAACGGGTTAACACAATATCAACACGACACGATAACCTAGAACCAAATACTATATTTTTTTGTGTGAATTCGTGTCGTGTTAACGGGTCGTGTACGATATTGCCAGGTCTAAGTGAGATGGCCAACAGAGAATCTATCCTGCAGATCACTCCAAACTTCAGTAGGGGTGTCGACATAGATGATGCTGTTAGCAAGGGCTTGGGTGATGACATTCAACAACCAAGCCATCACCATATCATTGCAGCAACGCCACAAGGGGTATTTGGAATCTTTTTCAGAGAGAGGTTTGATAGTGCCATCAACAAACCCTAATTTAGTTTTCACACTAAGACTAATGATGATCGTGCGGCGCCACGTGCTGTAATTATCTCCATCAAGAAGTTGGGACAATAACAAGCCCCGGATGATCCGAGGATTGCAAGAAGTAGGGATCAGTATGATCCATGGTTTATGTTTGGGAGGTTTTGCTAGTGTCACCTATGAAGAGTTAGACGACTAGGGTTTGAAAACAAAGAGACATCTAGAATCGGTGCTATGATACCATGTCAAATTGATATTGCTTTTAAGAAGAACAATTCTTCGTTATATTGATAAAGCCAAAAGGCTAAGTATTTATACAAAGATTTACAAACCCTACAAGGAATCCTAGGTTTACTTGGAGACTACTCCTAAATCAATTACAAAAAAAGAAATAAAGAAACTTCCAACATGGTACATGCGTGTGTGTGACTTACAAAGTTTCTTTTTCTAATTTTGCAATTGTATTTTTCTAGATAGTCGTCTTAAAAGTTTTCTTTTATCACTTGTGTTTTCTAGATGTCTGTCTCAATATTTTACGCCGATAAAAGAAAAAAAAAAGAAACTATTAATATTTTATAAACTGTGATTAAAAAATTCCGCTTGCACGCACGTGATTAAGAGCTATATTCTATTTATATATTAGAAGCTTTAAGTTTGAACACTTGACGAAAACAAAAGTACGTTTGAAATTGAACGTGCAAGTTAATTTTCCACCTAAAAATTGCTAATGACGTAAATTAAAAAAATATTTCTTCAAATGATAAAGTTAAACTCAAAGATTTGATACATACACACCTAAGAGGTCTAATTGTTGAGATTAATTTTGTCATTTCAAGAAGTTTATTGAATAAAATCATCAATTTTTTGACCGGAAAATAAAAGGAATGAGTTTTGTGAAAATAATTTGAAACCTTATGGTGTTAGTACAATTTCTAAAATCAAAAGGGATTTTGCCTTAGGAGGTCTTAGTGTAAATAAATTTTCAACTTCACCAAATTCCTCAATCTCCAATGCTCCTTCCCGACGATCTCTCCGTCGCTAGCCCTACCCTAGCCCTAAATTTCGACACAAACAAGGAACACATTGAAGAGGATGAGAGGTTGGGTGGACAATTTTTTTTCTTTGTTTCTCAAAAATATATTCTTACTTTTTAATTTTTACAACGTTTTTTAATTATATATATATATAGTTTTTATTGTCCTGAAAATTGCCAATTTGCTTTTAGTATTGACAGAAAATTGGACGATATTTTAAAAATTATTGGCCATGGATATATCCTTGATTTAAATATAAACAAAAGGTCAATTTCAAATCGGGTTAAAATTAATTTGGTTTTCAACACATACGCAAGTAGATTAATAAGCTCCTTCATTTTCTCTCCAAAAATAAAAAAACTGCTCTTTTCATCTTAATCCTCTTCTTTTTTTTCCCCATAGAGTTGTACTTGTATTTAAAGATATAAAGATATAGGATTTCAGTTGAGGGCTCGTATATATATTCATCTCATCTCTCCCATCAATTTGCCACGCGTGGGTGGGATTGCTTTCTATCGTGATCTGCAGGTATAATAAGCTTCAGATTTCATAGTAAATTTCCTACTTTTCGTGATTGTTGAAATTTCGTTTATCTGCAATTAGGGCGCACGGCTGTGGAGAAATAATATATAAATAATTAGGTTGGCCTTTCAGACTTTTACGAGTTGGTGTTGGGTGTATGCATGCAAATTGCAATTAATTATTGTAATCTAGGATTCGTTTTTCTTTTTGTCAATCTCTCCTAGCAAATCTCTGTTTTCTTGTAAAACTAAAACCCCTCCAGTTTTTGTGTTGGCGAGTCCTTATTGGTTACTTATTTATTTAGTTATATTATTATTTAGATTTATTTTTTATTATATTTAAGGTTAACACATCTTTATACTTCTTTATAAAATATACCTACTTTGTTTCGACATTTTGCAAGTCAATTTTTTGTAATTTAGGGTTGCGTTAACTTTAGATACCAACTTGTGTACCAACTCTCTAATAGAGGTGGAGCCCACCAATACAATGGGTCCCACACTCTATTAGAGAGTTGGTACACAAGTTGGTATCTAAAGTTGGTCTCCCTAGCATTTTCCTAATTAAAAACTCTTTCACTGACAGGTTGGTTGACGCAAAAGGAAAGGAACAATTTTATAAGATCAATCATGCAGAAGAAGCATCTGTTTATGTATATGCAGATGCACGAAGAACTATGCGTTCTGGATATCAGTAAATTATTGGCATGGAGTTCTTTGGACAAGTCTCAGAGGCGTCGAAGGCCTGAGTTTAAGCTTGTGCATGGTTCTTGTTTTCCAGACGGAAGAAGATTGCCGACTAAGATGGCATATATATGATTGCGGATTCCAAATCGTATATTGTGGGGGGTCGCTTTCCTTTGCAGCCGCCCAACCTTGAGGTTTTTGCGTGTGAACCCAATCCTGATGATCCAGAGGGCCTCTGCAAGAGTAACCTTCCCGCATTGTCTGGTCCTAAGTTGGATCCATTCGTGTTCACCATCGAGGGCAAAATTTATGTGTTGGCCACAGAGTATCGAGGAGGGCCCGTCGAAGAAAAATCTCTAGCCCTTTTTGAGGTTTTCAATCCTATATCTGGGTCATGGAAAGTTCTTCCAAATCCCCCATTCATCTTTGGTCATCGTGGATTCCCTAATATTTTTGCCAACGACTGGCACGTTTGGGGCCACAAGATCTTGATTTCGAACTGACAAATATTACATCTTTAACACTCATGACGAGAAATGGGAGGATGCATTTGAATTCCTGGATGCATCCGCTTATGGTTTTGCAGAATGTGAGGGATTTCTAGTTGGCCCAGCGCGTTTTCTGTTCTTACTTATAAGTTGGATTCCCATGGCATCCCTCGACCGTATTCGGAGCTAGATGAGCTTCGGAAGATATTTCGTCCTCCTCTAGACGATAGCTATACCCTCACCCATCTCGATGATGGTGGCCTGATGTGCATCCTGCATTCTGGAATTGATTTAAAGTTGAATGTGTGCTGTTTTCGTCTAGAGTGGTGTTCCAAATGTTAGTCTCAGACTATGGTTCCAATCAACCTGTCGGCCATGCTGACATCAAGGCCAAACAAACTTACTGTTTCCCTCGGCTTGATTGTCCACAAATCAAGCCTTCAGTATTTGTCACGTAAGCAATTATGATTCTCAATTAAGTTTAAGACTATATGAAGTTACACATAGAATAGAAGTTTTAATGAAGCAAATAAACTTAGTTTCGATTTTACAGGCATGATCATTCAGACAAGCATGACAATAAGTGCAATGAAGTGTCAGGAAGAATGAAATGCCTAGGTCATTTGTAATTCACTGTGCTTTGTGTGACTTGGTTTTCTTTATTTTCATGCAATTTATTTTGGATATATAAGGGCATGTTGTGACTTGGGCGAGTGTGGTGATTTTTTTTGGAACAGCCCGCATTTGGTACGAGGCACAAGAAGCAGTCTACAGTGCCTATGATGAAACTACAACCACCTAGGCGCAAACCAGTAAGTAGTATAATGAAACTAGATATATTTTGGTTTTGGTTTGCTTGAATTTTGTTTGTGTGTATGCGGAAAATTAATTGTTTGATGCAGAAAAAGAGATTGAAGAGCATATCGAATGAACATATGGATATCGAACAATTGAAGGTCCTGGTACACCAAACACTTGAGCCTCGCTGCTGGAGTCACAGGCCCGTATCTTCTGAATTTGCAGCTTCTTCCTGGATGCATGACTCGAAATGCACGACTCGAAAATGAATGAATGGAATCAGGACCCGTATCTTCTGAATCTCCAGCTTCTTCCTGGATGCACGAGACTAGAGAATGAATGAATGGGACAATGATGATTGAAGTCTGAATGCAGATAGATAGAGATATATATATTGTAAGCATGCAAGCATTTTATAAGCAAAGTGTTTGGGTTGAGTTTTGGGTTTCCTTCTCGGAAAAGACATGCTTTCCCTTTGATGCATTTCAGACTTTTCTATTTCCTTTTGCTTTTGAGTTTTTGTCTCTATGCATGTTTTCTATCCCCTTCTTTTTCCCCAATATAATTTGAAAGGATATTTGTTGGATAAGCTAAGTGTGAGTTGCAATAATCTGGCTAGGGTGAATTCAGATGGGAAAGATTGTCTATTCAAGCGGTCTTTGGTATTGGCATCCAATAACATAGGTGAATTAGCAAGAAATATGGCGGCGAGCCTATGTCCTATGTCAAGATCACCATGACTAGACCATGATGGAAAACTACCCTGAGTATGTTGTTGGTAAGAACAACACGTTTAATGGTTAATTGATAAAATTCGTAAAATAAATTTCATACTGGGTTATTGAATCAAATATCCGTTAACTTTACTTAACAAATTGAATATGGATTTGTTTATCAATAATCCACTAGATTAACTAATCAAATTGTTTTTTCTTATCAGATCAGGTGTAGACTAATTTAATCGATCTCCAATTTATATATCTCAGCTATCTAATAAATATATTAGTCTGTACGAGCGATATTCTAAATTAGTTCAAATTAAATTTACAGGAATAAAGATTCGAATGGGAGTTGGATACAAGGAAGTGGACTCATGGTCTTGGGTAATTGCCCCATGAATTTGTAGCTTATTTTCAATGTACGCAACAAATTTAGGTGGCAAGGGTATTTAACTTGTTTTCTCAATTAAAAAAAAGGAAGTTTCACTAATATACTAAAAATAGGGGTTGAAATTATAAAAAAAAAACCCTATATGAAATGTACTTTAGAAACACACCCAAAATCCATTTACTATATAAGAAATAGGTGTTGAAGTTCCTACAAATTACATGACTGCCATTGACTAACTTAAAATAAGCTCAACACAAAAAACTCAAAAAAAACCCAAAACAAGCCCAACAAGCCTGAAGTATATTGTTAATATCATATCATAGAAGTACATTGATAATACCATGTTATAGAAGTACATTGTTAATACCATGTCATAGAAGTGCATTGTTAATATCATTTCATACAAAAAAAAACTCAAAAAACCCCAAAAAGAGCCCAGTAAGACATCCGATATCTTTTGCAGAAACCACCTCCAATTGTTCACAGTTTCACCAGAAACAATCGCAAAGGCAAAACGAAATACCTTTACAAGAAAAAGAAAATACACTGTTAATACTATGTCATAACACTATCTTCCTAGTAAAAATTACATTATGCATATCATAAACTTCAAGTGCATAGCTATATATAGAGCAAATATAGAGCAAATATAGAGCATGCTTTGTTATTGAAAATCTGTTAGTACTATGTCATAGAAGTACACTGCTAATATTATGTCATAGAAGTGCATTGTTAATACTATGTCATAGAAATCATCTCAGTTGCAGGGTATGAACAGTATAACAACTGTTCATACCACTTACTGGAAGTTAACAACTACGTCATTTCATTTGCATAATAGGTACGATAAAGAATCCAAACAGTACCAAACATCAAAACCATGTTAACACTAAATAGTGTTTTACACATTAAAATCACAAAGAACCTAGATCACTGAGAATCTAAATCCAAGAACAGTAATTATCAATTTTCTCAGTAACCAAACATTAGATAGCATACACATATAGAGCCAAACAAGTCAACAACAATGAGAAAAACAAGCATAATGAATTCTAAATCACTAATTCCAAATATTATATAATTCTAAAATAGAAAAAGCAATACATCAATGACTCATATTGACTAATTAAGTATTTTATGCCAAGAACTCATCCCAAAATTTTGACTACCACCAACTCTAGCATCGTCGGTGCTCCAAAGAATGAAGAATCAAATTGAATCACCATATCACCATTGCCAAAACCTCAATTCAATCATATGCTAAGCAAACACATAAATTGAACCCCTTTTTAAGGCTTTTGCATAATCTCTGAGAAATTGCGCTTTAAATATATCATCAAGCAACCTGAGCCCATAACCCTTCTTCCCACATCGAAACTTCTCCAGTTTGGCATATCGGCGTTTTTGGAACTGTGCAAACAAATCTATTAACTAAAACAATTCTCTATGCACAGTAAAACAAAAATTGCTATAAGGAAAAGCTAAAATACCTGTTGATTTGAACAAAGGTCTCTACTCCATATGCGTTGAGGTTGTTGTGGTGGACGTCACTCAGATTCGACGACGCTGGAGAAGGAACTGGAGGTGTGTTGTCGGCCGACGAAGATTGAAATGGAGATGATTACGGTAGCGTCGGAGATGAAGAAGGATGGTGCATTTATTGGAGCGTCCGACGGAGTTGGAGGAAGGGAAATCGGAGATAGAGTTTTGAGCGAAGGTGAATCGACGACGGGTTATGGTGATGGAGTCGGCGAGGACTATGGTGGAGATGATGAAGATTAAATGGGAATTGGACTAGGAGAAAAGCTAGAAGCAGAGCTTGATTGTTGAAGAAGAAGAAGAAAGTTCGAGATGTGTGTTGATGAAGATTGAGTTGATTAATAGACAAAGCAGAAGGGCAAAACAGTAATCCAACATAGCAGTTGAGTTTAAGAAATCGACAGCTGTCAATTTTGGAATTTTTTTTGAGTGTGTTTATATGTATTAAATGGTATAGAGTTTTTTTATAGAACTATGTCTAGAAATGAGTATTTAACTAATTTTCTATAATAAAAAAAAAAGTATGGGCAAAAGAATAAGATTAAGCCAATTTATTACCTTTTGAGAGACGGGAGGGGTTGGTTGACCGAGTGAATCCGGACCCAGCCATCAGCCCAGTGTATAGTAATAATCAGAGTCAGTCATTACAATTTCACTGCAATTCACCCTTACAGCGCTCGAAAGAGAAGAAGAAGAAGAAGAAAGCCGATGGGAGGAGGGTCGATGGTGGTGAGGTTGGTTTTGATATTTACAATTTTGTCCGTGGCTTCTTCCATCGATGACAAATGCGCTGCGTGCAATGCGGTCGCGGTAAAGTCTCGTTTCTTTTCGCTGTCATCTTCTTCTTGTTTCCCATTTCTGCAATTTGAAAATTGAAATTCCGGATCTTGTAAAAAAAGAAAAAAAGAAACTCTTTTCATGGAATGAAATTTAATTCCGGTGTCAAATGGAACTTTGCAGGAGGAGCTCAAGTTGGGACTTTCCAACGTAAGATTTTTAATTCATATGCTTTTCAATTTTGCAAAGTCTATACATTGCATTAGTTTCTGATTCAAATTCGTAAGATTTAATTTTCCAGGAAAAACCCAGAAACCATTTGGATATGAGACACCGATTGGACTCCACTGGTCAACGGAGAGGGAAGGTAATCGATTACAGGTACTACCTGGATTGCCTCCTCCTCTCAGTTTGAATGCTCACAGTTTTACACAATAGGATCTTTATGATTTTACGACCCAAAACAAAAGCACACTTTCATTTTCACTTTTAATTCGGTTTCAAGTTTTACGTATGCTTCTTAACATTGGGTATCTAGCTTCACGAAAGGGGTGATATTTTGCTAGACTAAAATGCCTTTGTTAGATTATATATGTACATAATGCATAGTTATTTTACAATGGTAGGCGAGTGAGCCTACCCGCAATAAGAGAGGGCTACCATCACGGGTTTTGAAATCGTGGTGGAATATTATGATCCAAATATCTCATGTTGAGATAAATAAAAATCCTAGTCTAGTATAGTAGATGAGTTGATGACTTTGTGTATTCTCAATACAAATCAGTAATCCAGACCGAGTTTTATTATATAAGTCACCACTACTCCATATATGATCACTTGTTGTATATGTTGTTTTTAGTTCACTTTCTTTTACAAGTGGTTGGTGACTTCTTCTTTGAATGTGTACCCAATAGAGTCAGTGAGCTCAGAGTTGTTGAACTCCTCGATGGAATTTGCGAAAAGATGCAGGATTATACTTTTCACAAGGTTAATGTATTTAAGATTGATTTCTTTCTATCAAATTATGTAGTTAGTTTGTTGAAAATTATCTCATTCTGGTTTTCTTTTGCAGATAGATTCAAACAGAAAAGAGTGGATCAAAGTAGATAACTGGGATAACCTCACAATAAGTATGTATTTCTACATAAAATATTCTATAGGTGGAGTTTTTCTTTAAACTGAGGTTGACATTTTGCATTAAACAAGTGATTTCTCTGACTTACTTGTCTAGCCATCTAGCCACTAAACAACTGGCTAATGTGCTGTTTTTCTTTTATAATCAAAGAGAACTAATTATTAGTGTAACAGTTTGCCTAGAGAGTTCCTAGAAATACAGAAAATGCAGAAAATTTTGAAAGAAAAATTACATTCATTCTTGTGAGTTGTTTATCTAGACCATATATCAATAAAGGGAGTTCTTATTCATTCTAAGACCAATCATTTCATGTTTTGAGCTGTTTCATGAAATTATGAGATTCTGAACAATCATATGCCTTTTGTTTTGTGTGTCTATGTGTACGTTTTTAGGTAAACAAGAAGCTAAAGCATATTCAAAGGATTTATCGACCTATTGTGGAAGGTAAAATGCCAACTTTGTTTTCCTACTTTCTTTTTACTAGAGTTTCAATTTTTTTTTTTTTTTAACTTTAAACTGATTGTCCTTCTCTTATAAAAAATGAGGAGTTTCAATTTTTAAGCCTCCCATGATTCAGAAGCCTAACTCATGTATTTATTTGGGACAGATTACTTGAGGAAACAGAAGATGAGGTGACTTAATTAATACTCTTATACTTTTTGCTATCAATAAAACAACTAATCAATGGTTGCATTGAGCGTTAATACTTTTGTATTCTGATTTTGAAATTGTTGTTGCAGTTGGCAGAATTGATAAAGAAAGGATCTGTAAGAGGAGGAGATGTAAGCAAGGTCTTATGTCAAGATCTGAGTGCACACTGTAGCAGGACAAGGTAAGGTTAATTCATCATAACATATAAATATCAATGAAAGTAGGTACATATTTTTACTGCTTCCCTCCCTGGCCCCCAATCATGCAAAGACCAATCAGGCCATGGTATCAAGGATACTTGATCAATACACAACAGTTTTTATTTTAAAATTTATTTTTAACCCTGGACCCTTTAGTTGAAAGGTTTTCGTTGAAGCAACTCAACCAGTTTCTAGAAATATGATTAATCCTGAGTCCTGACATTGCGAATCAAACCACCAATTAGAACTTAGAGCATTAGTTCTCCAGTCCAGAGCTATTTTGTGTTATGCTTTCCAGCAGGGTTCCCCTTTGTATAATACCCCGGAATTATTTACTGTGTCTGTCTGCAGTGCATTGCATCAGGGAAATGGATATGGTAATGAATCCGACGGAGAGCTCTGAGTTACCCACATTCACATACTTCACCAGCAAGAAGAGATAGCACAAGCCAATTAACTTTTATTCAGAGTTTGGTCTGTTTAAGTTTTTATCAAGTGTTATGCGCAAGCTTCACCAGCAAGAAGAGATAGCACAAGCCAATTAACTTTTATTCAGAGTTTGGTCTGTTTAAGTTGTTATCAAGTGTTATGCCCAAGTGACTTGCTTATTCGGATGCCAGCAAATTTGGCTTCCAAACTTATGCGATGATGTACCAATTTGTTGTCAACTTATACAAGACTGATACAAGTTAAAGACACAGAGCTAATGCATCTTTCATAGAACTCAAATGGAGTTGGTTAATTTTTCTTTATTTATGCGTCACTCGTGTTCCTCATAGAGCCAACATTGGCACTTATGGCCCAAAAATTGATGGTCTCCATTTCCAATCACCCAAGTCCCTCCTAAAAAGCCCCTCCTCCCCTAACAGGAATACCAAAACCAAAGGGAAATCCCCTCCCTGAATAATGACAATTCCCCAGAATGACATTTCCGCACAGCAATATAAGCAGAATGAAACATTCTCCCGAACTCCTCACAATCCATAAAGAATGTGGGCCTTAATTAGATACTCAAAAAATGAATCAACCCCTAAGTGCCCGTTTGACATTGATTATTTGGAGTGATAAATATTTTTATTTTTTTTTAAATTTTGGAAAGTCCAACCTGTTTGGTAAACATGAGAAAATCACTTATTGTTAAAAATTGTTGTGAGAGAAAGCTTTAAAGGAAAGTTGGTATAGAGCTGCTTTTATTTTCTGATTATACAGCAATCAGTTCGGAGAGGCACTAGAATTTAATGAAAATTTCATAATTCTAAAAATAGCCTCTTGGGTGTAATGCACCCAAACCCAAACTCACACCCATCATCTATCACATACGACATTTTAATTGCCTCCTTCAAATTAACAGTTTTGACCTACATAAATTTTATTTACTGATCTACTGAGCATCCTCTAATGGTCGCGTTGGATGGAGATGGTGGCACCTTCTCCTTCCTACGGTATGCGTCACGAACGGGCTGCTGGACCACAACCTTTGTTGTGGTTCGGTAGCTGGGCTGTATCGCGTGTTCTCCTTGCACACACATCATCCACATAGTACAAGCCCCCTCTCTTAGTACCACGCTCAATAATCTCCCCGCTACTAAATCCTGAAGAATACAGAAAGTATGATAGATTAATACTAAATAATTTAAATGTTTTCTTATTTGCGGAATAGATAACAAATTATTAAAGAGCATATGAACCAATAAAGTATTGTCCAATGTGAGAGAGGGAGTTAAATTAACACTTCCAGCACTAGTGACTGGAGAGGGCACACCATTGACATTAGCAATAGTAGAACAAGCAAGAAAACGATGATGGTGAATGAGAAAAGCTTGAAACGTCATATGATCAGTAGCTCAAGAATAAAGAATCCAATCATGGTCCTTTTGAGAATCAGTAGCAAGGAGAGAGCTAGACCAATATTACCCGATTGTTGGAGATGGGCAAAATCTATCGGAGAAGGAGTAGAGGTAACGGACACCACATGAGATACGGCGACAACAAGAGGTGGCAATACAAACGATGTCTTTTCCTCCTTCCGGCTAGGGAGGTTGTCACGGCCCTCATGGGCCCTTCGCTCTTTATACCTATCCCAACATTCGGGGTAACTGTTCTTTTGAAAGCACTGCTCCATAGAATGGCAAGTACTGCCACAGTGAGTACACTTCCTAGCACTTGCCGGTGAATCTCGAAAGGAATCGGTTGAGAGCTGCTGCTCTGCCCATTAGAATTTGTATCTCCTTTGTTATGGCAGGCGACTTCATATTGAAATTGGCACTTAGGTGACGAGGGGTAAATTAAACGACACTCCCAAAACACAATAACCTTTACACACTTAAAACTTGACTAAGCACACTTATGACTAGTCAACAGATAGTCAGAAACAATCACAATCAAGATTGCATACAAATCATGCCACAAGGTACCTGCAACACTAGAAGATTACTAGTGACAACCTAAGCACTCAGAAGGACCCGTCAATCTAGGCGTCCCTTGTGCTAGCAACAACTATGGTGAAGGTGTGTGAAATCATCTTAATCAAGTCAACAACAAACAGCAGATACAGATGACTAATCAACCACCAAGAACATAAACCCAGAAAAATTACAGATAAGCAAATCAGAATTTGTTCACCCAGAAACCCACCATTGGGAAAAACTGGGGGTCATCAACCGACCAGGCAATCCACTAAGTAGAAAAAGATTCTTACAAAGGAAACACAATCAAGCTCAAGAAACACCTAGGTCTATTTAGGTAGATGAGCAATACCTCCTTCGTGCAATCTTCTTCTCCAACTTAGCAAAGCTTGAAGCTGAGTTCATCATGGCAATGGCAGCTCCTTCTCAGCTCGTTCATCCCATGGCACTAGCTTTCAAGCTCCAACTCAAAAACGAAACCAGAATTTGGATTCAAAGGAGAATGACCAATTTCCTCAAGAAACCATTCTCTTGAAGAAATTAGTCTTGAATCAAACCTAGATATAAATGAGAGTGATTTATGCAGCTAGATGAGATTCAAAGACACATGCAGTTTTTCAAGAGATAGAATTCATTTCGGAAAAACTCATGAATCACATATATGGTTCTCTGTTGAGCAAGAAGAAGAGAAAGCTTCCAAGCAATCTTTCCCAAATCTTGCACCCAAAAGAGACGGCTACCAAATTCGGAAAGCCCTAACCTATAGAGACAGAAATTCCCTTAGGTCATAATGCCTGCCTGGCAGCCGACAGAGAAAATAGAATAAGACAAAAAAAGTTTGTTATCCAGCTGGAAATCCTACAGAGCAAGGATGACTAGTCATCCAGATGACTAGTCATCCAGATGACTAGTCATCATTTTATGAAAACAGTTTTAATGCCATGATATGCAATGCATACTTACCTTTGTCAAATTGCTTGAACCTCCATAGGATAGATGTTAGTTTAAGAACACCTAGAGTAGCTATTCTTAAACTAAGCTTGAGCTTGATAAAATACAATACAAATCTTATTACAAACTTGTCAAGGGAAGCCAAAAAATTAACTCAAAATTCATACATTAACACATATTGATGGTGGTCTTGATTTGATTCGGAAGTGCTTCAATGTTTCTTTGGGAGACTAAGTATCCCAAGAATCGGCTGGATAAGACTCCAAATGTGCACTTACTAGGGTTCAACTACATGTGGTATTTTCGGAGCAGGCTAAATGCTTAGCAAGATTCGTGATGTGGTCTGCTCATCGAGGAGCTTTGACTAGCATGTCTTCTACGTAGACCTCTATAGTCTTGCCGTTCTGCTCTTGAAAATCTTGTTCATGAGCCTCTGCTATATTGCTCTGACGTTCTTCAGTCCAAAGGGTATGACTTTGTAGCAGTATGTACCTCTTTCAATTATGAAAGAAGTCTTTGCTTTATCATCCTCATGCATCATGATTTGATTATAGTCGAAGTAAGCGTCCATGAAGCTTAGCAGTTGATTGTTGGAAGTTGAATCTAAGAGTTGATCAATTCTTGGCACGGAAAGTTGTCTTTTGGGCATGCGTTGTTAAGGTCGATATAGTCCACACACACTCTCCACTTGACTTGGTCTTTCTTTGTCACTAGAATAACATTGGTTAGCCACTCTAAGTAGGAGACTTCTTCAATGAAGCCGGCAGCTAGGAGCTTGTCAATCTCGGCTTCGATGATGGCAACTCGCTTGGGAGTGAAGTTGCGTCTCTTTTACACTACTGGTCTGCTGGTTGTGTTGACATGAAGGTGATGACAGATGATTTGTGGATCGACTCTTGTCATGTCAGATGGTGACCATGCGAACACGTCTTTATTGTTCTGGAGAAAGGCTGTAAGCTCCACTTTCTCTTCTAGGCTTAGGCTCGAGCTTATCTGCGTATTTTTTTTTGGCTTATCAAGATCAAAGGTACTAGTTTGAATTCTGCTTCAGGTTTCCATCCTTCTTTGGGGGTGACCTCGGTAGATCCCCTCTTCTCGGTCTTGATATTGGGGAATGGCTATTCCCTTTCCCTTATGGTCTGTTATACTGTCAGGAATGGGATCTGCTTCCTCCCCTGCTTGTCTTTCTCCCTTCAGATCTATTTGATTTATAGGGACAATATGTGCTTGGTTGGTTTTCTTCAGCCCTTGAGCGGAGCACTTTCTCGCCATCGCTTGATCACTGTTGATCTTGCCAATCCATGGTCCGCCAAGGATGCCATTGTAGGGTGCACTTCGTCGATGATCATGAATGCCTGAGCACTGATCACTAGTGGGGAGTAGACGTCAAGCTCTACCGTTCCTACAGTGATTGTGGTTGCTCCGTTGAAGTCGGTCAGTGACCTGGCTGACCTATTGATCTTGGCCTCCATTCCCATGTGCTGATGACTTTGTGTATTCTCAATACAAATCAGTAATCCAGAACGAGTTTTAACATATAAGTCACTACTACTCCATATGTGATCACTTGTTGTATAAGTTGTTTTTAGTCCACTTTCTTTTACAAGTGGTTGGTGACTTCTTCTTCGAATGTATACCCAATAGAGTCAGTGAGCTTAGAGTTGTTAACTCCTCGATGGAATTTGCAAAAAGATGCAGGATTATACTCTTCACAAGGTTAATGTATTTAAGATTGATTTCTTACTATCAAATTATGTAGTTAGTTTGTTGAAAATTATCTCATTCTGGTTTTCTTTTGCAGATAGATTCAAACAGAAAAGAGTGGATCAAAGTGGACAACTGGGATAACCTCACAATAAGTATGTATTTCTACACAAAAGATTCTATAGGTGGTTTTTTCTTTAAACTGAGGTTGGCATTTTGCATTAAACAAGTGATTTCTCTGACTTACTTGTCTAGCCATCTAGCCACTAAGCAACGGGCTAATGTGCTGTTTTTCTTTTATAATCAAAGAGAACATAATTATTAGTGTAACAGTTTGCCGAGAGAGTTCCTAGAATAACAGAAAATGCAGAAATTTTGAAAGAAAAATTACATTCATTCTTGTGAGTTGTTTATCTAGACCATACATCAATAAAGGGAGTTCTTATTCATTCTAAGACCAATCATTTCATGTTTTGAGCTGTTTCATGAAATTATGAGATTCTGAACAATCATATGCCTTTTGTTTTGTGTGTCTGTGTACGTTTTTAGGTAAACAAGAAGCTAAAGCATATTCAAAGGATTTATCGACCTATTGTGGAAGGTAAGATGCCAACTTTGTTTTCCTACTTTCTTTTTACTAGATTTTCAATTTCTTAAGCTTTAAACTGACTATCCTTCTCATATGAAAAATGAGGAGTTTCAATTTTTAAGCCTCCCATGATTCAGAAGCCCAACTTGTGTATTTATTTGGGACAGATTACTTGAGGAAACAGAAGATGAGGTGACTTAATTAATAATCTTATACTTTTTGCTATCAATAATACAACTAATCAATGGTTTTCTGCAATTGTATTCTGATTTTGCAATTGTTCTTGCAGTTGGCAGAAATGATAAAGAAAGGATCTGTAAGAGGAGGAGATGTAAGCACGATCTTATGTCAAGATCTGAGTGCACACTGTAGCAGGACAAGGTAAGGTTAATTCATCATTACATATAAATATCAATGAAAGTCGGTACATATTTTTTACTGCTTCCCTCCCTGGGCCCCAATCATGCAAAGACCAATGATACCATGGTATCAAGGATACTTGATAGATACATAACAGTTTTTGTTTTTAAATTTATTTTTAACACCGGACCCTTTAGTTGAAAGGTTTTCGTTACAGCAACTCAACCAGTGTCTAGAAATATGATTAATCCCGAGTCCTGACTTGTCTGCGAATCAATCCACCAATCAGAACTTAGAGCATTACTTTTCCAGTACAGAGCTATTTTGGGTTGCTTTCCTGCAGGGTTCCCCTTTGTATAATACCCCGAAATTATTTATCGTGTCTGTCTGCAGTGCATCGCATCAGGGAAATGGATATGGTAATGGATCAAAGTTTGGTCTGTTTAAGTTATCAAGTGTTATGCCCGAGTGACTTGCTTATTTGGATGCCAGTAAATTTGGCTTCTAAACTTATGCGATGATGTATCAATTTGTTGTCAACTTATACAAGACTGATACAAGTTAAAGACACAGAGCTAATGCATCTCTCATAGAACTCAAATGGAGTTAGTTTTATTTATTTATTATTTTATGCATCAGGCGTGTTCCTCATAGAGCCAACATTGGCATGTATGGCCCAAAAATTGATGGTTTCCATTTCCAATCACCCAAGTCCCTCCTAAAAACCCCCTCCCCCTCACCCAACAGGAATACCGGAACCAAGGGGACATCCCCTCCCTGAATAATGACATTTCCCCAGAATGATAATTCTGAACAGCAATGTAAGCAGAATGAAACATTCTCCCGAACTCCTCACATTCCTAAACAAATGAGGGCCTTAAATAGATACTCATAAAATGAATCAACCCCTAAATGAAGCAACACATAATCCAACATCAGAAACATCACACCTCAAAATTTATTACCCCTAAACAAAACTTCTCTTACATCCACACCTTGGGTAAACCATTACCAGCCTCAAAATTTTCTGGAAACTGGCAACAAAATAGGCACCAAACACTCTTTTCTTCTTCTCTCAACCTTCTTCACCCTGAATAACCACATTAAAGCCAAAATTGAATAACATAAACCATGATAATATATAAATCCATGGACTCACTGGCACAACGAATAGATGACTTGAGAACGAGTAAGACTTATGGCCTCCATCTCTCCCGCCCCGTGACTGAGTGAGTCTACCTCCAACTTCACCATTATCACTCTCAAAGGCCTTTTCATACTCTATTTTAAGCTTCGTGGGTGCATCCTTGTAAAGTTTCTTCTCTACAAAACATTCGATATGTGCTCCCTTTTTTTCTGAAAAACAAAATGGCTTCATCAGCAGCTTTGACCACATAAAGCTTCTTCTGTTTCCATTTCCTGTACACAGAAGTTGACAAAAAAAACAGAAACAAAAACAAAAATATGACCACATCACTCAGACTTCCACTTCTCACCACCCTCCTTTGCAGCTGAATTTGCATTTTAAGGAACATCAATTCTCAAATTTTTGTAACAAGCTAAACTTTTCCCTGGAATGATATTGAATGACGTGTGGAACAAGCAAAAAGGCAGTATAACTAGTATGAGCAAGATTTTCATCAATATTTTCTCCATTGCTGAATGAACGTGAAACTCAAACGTCTTATCTTTGCCTCTTACCGAAGACATTACTTCTCATTACCAAAAAACATACACGCTTCCACATGAGAAAAAAACTCAAGGGAACACACACTTCCAAATTCCTTAGCAATCAACTGCAGAAACAAAATATACATACTCACATTCATCAAACCACCATATAATCACTTGATGACAAGCTGATAAAGCATACACATAAAACACAATGAGCATTAGGTACGTTTACAAAAGAATTTACATTGTGAACAAAAATTTTGACACATAGCCATGGAGCAAGAAGAGCAAGAGGTCTTCTAGGGTTTCTGAGACCAAACGGAATGTAGCCAAGGAGGAAAAGCCAACTGCTTGTCTTCCTCTGTGCAAGGGTTTGTCACATAAACAAGGCAAGACCATCATCACTTTGGCTTCGTCTTCTAGAAAGCATGGCCAATTGGAGGAGCTGGGTTTAGATGATCTCCATCAGACCCCAAAGAGCAAGAGGCAAAACTGGGTGTTGGCGGAAAGAAACGATGTATTGTTCTAAAATCTTAGGTTTTCACATGATGCTCCGTCATGCAAGGTTCTTCGTTAAGCATGTGGTTGATCTTGTGGCCGAGAATTTGCCTGGTTATTTCGACGACATTGGGAGGCCGACGGATTTCGGTACTGTGAAATCCAAATTGGAGAGAGGTGCCTACTCCAGCGCTAATGGCTTTGCTGCTAATGTCAGGCTTATCTTCTCAAGTGCTTTAAGATATTATCGGTTTGGGAGAATTGAGCATGGAGAAACCAAGAATCGCAGTGGTGTTTTTGAGATCGAGTGGAAAAAAGCCATAGAGAAAAGGCCAAAGACTACTTGTCCTTTGTGCAAAGTCAAGGGTTTGTTAGTGTCACCCAAACTGAAATAGGGCAAGAGCTCTTCTACTTCTAGTTCTTCAAACTCAAGGGCTTGGGGTTTTTGATTCTCAGCCAGTTGATTCAACCAAAGATGATCTTGACTACCCTTGTTCATCATGCCATGGATCAGGCCTCGCATAATCTTTCTCCATGTAAGGCTAGCCGAATTTAGTCACTGAAGATACGATTTTCAGATACAATATTGAAAGCAAACAAGATAATTAAAGGTCCACCTGATTCCCCACCAAGCAGAAAATTGATGCAACGGACTAAGGAAAGGGAATCGGCTCGCCGTACCATTTTGAACATGGAGAAGTCAGTGTATTTTGAGGACCATTTATAGGATCTCAAACAACTTGAGATGTTGTGTGGCTGTGGCAGTGAAGATCCTTTTCTACAGGTCCACTTTGGACTCCCACTTAAGAAATTGGGTGTATACCTCAAGGAAGATGATGAGTTGCAAGGTCAGGATGAGGAGGCTTTTCTGAAAGGAGATTGGGAGGAAGGCGAGATCTGCTGGGAGGAAGGAGATCCATTCATGAAGGTAAGGGCCACTTTGGTTCTGCTAGTTTGTTGTGGATGATGTATATGTTCTGCACTGGCAGTCATTCTTTGGTTAGCGTTTCCACTTTGTAGTTGATTAGCAATTCATTATTAATTTCTAGAAACAAGGAAATTAAGGATGTGATTCTGAATTAATTAAACAATTCTTTCCAAGTTTAATGATATATTGGTAACACCAGTTTCTATTTCTGTTTGTTCTCTAATGGTACTTTGTTTATGGCATTCAATAAGGCTAGGGAATAGTGCTGTACCTTGGACCATGTCTGAAATATTCCTGCACAGCAATATAAGCAGAATGAAACATTCTCCAGAACTTCCCCTTTTCAAAAAGAATGCGAGCCTTAAATAGATACTCATAAAATGAATCAACCCCTAAATGAAGCAACACATAATCCAACATCAGAAACATCAAACTCTGTTTGGGAAAGCCAATAAACCATGCATCATAAAATGTAGTACGTTGAAGAACTCAAAGTCCTGAGAAAACCTACCAGCCCCAATCCCAGTTGAATATTCAATCCATTCCCCAGTTGATACATCCAGTGTTTGTACCAAGTAAATTCAACGATGAGCACGTAAAGCTGCAGATTCGTATTTCGGGTCTCCAGTCAATTGGGATAATGCTCCCATTTCCAGAATTAGAGAACCTGAATTCCTACAGAGAATCAAGACATTCAGGAAATCCATTATTGATGTCCTCATCTCAATACAGCAAAACAAAGCCACTCACCACACCCTGAAGTGCTTGTTTCAGTAGTCTCATTCTCCATCACTCCATACGGTCCACGGAATTTTGCATTGATGGGGAGTCGTATATCCTTCTTACAAACAAAACCACCTGAATGTTTTCATATAATTTTAAAACTTGAAAGGTGAATCCTTTGGAAAGATTTTGAAAGTACACCTAACTGTATTTTAGACTGATGATAACAATTTAGAAATAATCATATCATGCACACATCCTAAAAATCAAAACGTAATTCTTAGTTGGACCTCAGCATGTCTCAGGTGGTACCTTTAAGTTAACCCATGCATATGGTAATCCAGTCGGTGTGTCAAATGCAGGTAGAAAGTGTTTCCCCAAATCCTCGGCCAAAGTAAGCCGCTGATTCTTGTGTACCTTCACCCAACCTGTCTGTAGAATCAGTGGCAAGTAGATGACCAGAGACAAGTCCTCCAAGCACTCTTATGTTGCACTGCACAAAAGCAATCAAATGAAAAAGAGAACCACTAAAACACCTCAAGTACATGACTTGACAATGACAAACATTACTCTTGAATTACTTTCAAAATAATATCTACATACAGTAGCTACATCACATTTTGAGCAATCTGAAGGTACAAGAATAATTCATTTCTAGGATCAGCATAACTAAACCAAAATTATTTTTTTCCACAAGCTCCTCAATACATACCTCAACAAGATTAACTCTTGCATCGACAAGCGTTAAATTTTCAGAAAGCCAAACAACTGAGCTTTGAAACTCAGTGTTGTTACCCATAATGACAAGGCTGAGAGAAATTTTTTGCATCAGAATGATAAAACACCAAATTATATCAAACGGAATGAATAAAACACGAGAGTTAAGCATAACATCGGAATAAATGAAAAGATTAAGATTACAGAACTGTATATGTGACCACGCATTATAAGTTGCAATCCTAAACTTAACGAAAAATGGACAATTAATGGTGATTACATACATGGAAGCCTATTGAAAAGGCATTTCATCAACTATCTGGAAAGCCACAAGAAAACTACACACACACAAACAGAAGATACAAACTTCATGTACAAACAAGGTGCTCTTAAAAGAGAGTGACTGATATCAAGATTCTAAATCATCCATATGAAATTAGAAATCGGATGGAATTTTATCTCAGAAAATAGGGCACTCAAGTTGTACATAATGCAACAAATTAATATGAATCACAGCCCGTTTAGAGCAGAAGATTAAACTGCAAAAGGGTAAAACTAGTCATATTATGATGTGCCATGCCAACCTTACTAGGTATTCTACTCTGATACACATAACACTTGGAAACCTCAAACAGTTAGAAACTATAGAGCCAGGAAAAGTATAATTAAAGAAAATTTGACAGGACTTAAAAGGAAGAAATAATACAATACTAAATAAACTCTAACTAGAGCTCTATATAATAAATAAAAACCCAATGCTGCTTGCTAGGGATTCTAATCTATAATAATGCTCACACCATCTCAAGATCTCAAAAGATGCAGATAGTATACTCTAAAAACTATAACCTCTCTTCTTCATCAACCCAAGTTCTCAGTGAAAAATCATACTGATATGAAATTTGGATACGTGCAGAGAACATGTAACTTAAAACTCTAAAGCACAACCATAGTGAAATGTCATATGTGACATATGACAACATAACCATAGTGACAAATGACGACATAATTATAGTGACAACAACATAAATGAGACCCCTGGAAACAAAAAACAGGGGAGAGAAATCTAAGCCACAAAAGACGAAAAAAAAAACACTAATTGGGTTATTTCATAAATTTAGAGGAGAAATTAAGATGGGGTACTAGATTATCAGAGTTACTTTACTGAAGCAAATGCCAATGCTGGGATTAGACGAGTGGGCACACACACCATAGTTTTCCTTCATATTATGACATTATTGATGCAAAGAGATAGTACAAATGCTAAATACTCAGAAGCATTCATCATTTCATTCCTCATTTCATTTCATTCCTCAAATGCTAAACTTAAAGATGCATAAACTTGATTAGCAGGAATTTGGAATTGCACTCTGGTTCAAGTTCATAGGGAAAGAAAACAATCAGGCTCTACCAAATGTGATAGAAAGTTAAGCAGATCTTATGATTTCTAGCTGCCGAGAACTTTTATTACCCAGAAACAAGTGGGAAGAAGATGTTTTCACAAAAAAAATAAAGGGGCACAGACACTGAACATCTTTTATAAGAAATCATTTGTTTGTACAGATGCTAAAATCTATTATTATCATTCCTTATTCAATAAAAAAAAAAAACTTGAATACACATAATTTGATTAGCAGGAGCTGGAGCATTTAAATCTGTCTTTCCTCATTAGAAACTCTGCTCCAGTACATATTAGGCATCAGAAAGTACAGTAAAAGAGAGTTTCTTTTTAATCTTTTATTTATAAGAAGAAATAACAGATGAATAACTAGGCAAGATGAAAGCTTGCTGTGGTTGGATATATTTACTACACAACTGGTGATCAAAATTTCATATATTTTGGTGAAATACAAAAATTGCACTGGTGATCAACAGTAATTAAAAAGAAAGTGAAAGCTACTAGAGTATATTCAACTACGGTGAAGTTGCCAATATATCTGGCTATTCAGGATTAAATCAGACATGCACAACTGTTTCTGATCCCCTTTAGAAACTCTGCTCCACTGGAGACTTGGGCACATTACAGTTAAAGAGGTTCTTTTTATCTTTTATACGAAAAACAAACCTTTTTATGGTTCCATAAACTTATTCTAGATCCACCTAGTATATTCAACTATGATATACTTTGCAATAGAAAACTGAGTGGAAGGAATCGGACAGATAGAACATATAGAACAATAAACAAAGTACCATTAGAGAAGAAACAGAAACAGAAACTGGTTTTGCCAATATATCATTCAACTTGGAAAGAATTGTTTAATTAATTCAGAATCACATCAATTGCTAATCAACAACTAACCAAATATATACATATCTACAACAAAATAGCAGAGCCAATGGCACTTACCTTCATGAATGAATCACGCCTTCCTCTCAATCCCCTTCTTCCTCCCAGCGGATCTCACATTCCTTCCAATCTCGATTCACAAAAGCCTCCTCATCCTGACCTTCCAACTCATCATCTTCCTTGAGGGTATACACCCAATTTCTTAAGTGAAGTCTAAGGTGGACCTGTAGAAAAGGATATTCACTGGCACAGCCACACAGCATCTCAAATTGTTTGACATCCTGTAAATTGTTTGTTGTCAAAATACATTGACTTCTTCATGTTCAAAATGGTACGGCAAGCCGATCCCCTTTCCTTATTACACTGCATCAATTTTCTGCTTGGTGGAGAATCAGGTGGACCCTTAATTATCTTGTTTGCTTTCAATATTGTATCTGAAAATCGTATCTTCAAGTGACTGAATTCGGCTAGCCTTACATGGAGAAAGATTATGGGAGGGGGATCGGATCCATGGCATGATGAACAAGGGTAGCGAAGTCATCATCTTCGGTTGAATCAATTGGGGGAGAATCCCAAGCCCTTGAGTTTGAAGAACCCTAGAAGTAAAAGACCTCTTGCCCTGTTTCTGTTTGGGTGACACTGACAAACCCTGCGGAGAGGGGGACAAATAGCATTTGGCTTTTTCTCCGTATCTTCTTTCCACTTGGTCTCAAAAACACCACTGAGATTCTTGGCTGCTGCATGCTCAATATTCCCAAGCGGATAATATCTTAAAGCATTTGAGAAGACAAGGCTCATAAGCAAAGCCATTAGCCTTGGAGTACGCACCTCTCTCCAATTTGGATTTCACAGTACCGAAATCCATGATGACGTCGAAATAACCGGGCAATTTCTCGGCCACAGCATCGGCTTCTCAAAGAAGCTCGTGGCGGAGCATCATCAGACAACCCAATATTTTAGAACAAATACGCCGTCCCTTTCCACAGGCCATCTAAACCCAGCTCCTCCAATTGGTCAGGTTTTCTAGAAGACGAAGCAAAAGGGATGATGGTCTTGCCCTGTGTTTGGAGTTTGGACCTGGAAAATTATACTAATGGGCCCAAGAAGAATTGGCAGGCCCTATCAATCCAATTCAAAAGATAGTGAACTTTGGGCCTTTTAGGAAAGTTAAAGGCCTAAAAGGACCATTGGACTTGAAAAAACATTGGGCCTTACGAATGTGGCCTAATAAAAAAGAGGAAACTCGACCTGATTCTTTAGCCGAGGAAGGTTTGCATCACCGAGAAGGTAGACATCACTAGTCGAGCAAAAAAACTTGTATGAAACAGGGATAACACTATTTTGCTATCCTCAACTAAAAACAATCTGCCACGTAAAAAAGTTATCACGCGTGGCATACTGTGATTGGCCGGGTATAGCAAAATAATGCTATTCTCGTTTCATGTAAGTGCCTATTTGGCATTGCTTATTTGGAGCAAAAATCACTTTCTTGGAAAGTTTTCTTCCACTTACCTATTTGGTAAATTAAAAAATAATATGATTTTAAGAATAATTGCTGTCAGCCACAGCGATTTGACAAAGCTGCTAGGAGGGTGATTTAATTTCTGCTTATGCGGAAAGCGGTTTGGGGAATGGTGCTCTTTAATGAATGTTTCATAAATGCCCAAATTATCCTCCTAGGCTTTTACAAATGACATCCAGTATCCTCTTCACTTTTTTTGAACCCTCCTTTCTCTTCCCTTACATCTTGTTCTTTTTTTATCCTCATCTTCTCTTCATACCTTTTTCTTGAAATTGTCTCCGCGATTCATGCTACCTAGATCTAAGTTTGTGAGGGGGCTCATCATACCTTCTTGAAAGAGGATAATTGAAAACATCATCAATCTATACTCTTTTAATTTCTAAATTTACTTAAAATATATGGAAAGGAGTGCATATATACTATATTAATTGAAACTCCCTCTTCTTTTTTTTGGATCTTTGGTGTATTTTGCTACTTTCTTTCTGGGTTTCAATAAAATGCTATATTAATTGACAAAAACAAAAACAAGGCAATATGAGCACACATAACACATATGGAAAGTGATAATGAGGGGTCAAAGTGAATTGGACATTAATTGGCAATTGGTTGTTGTGTTGGCCATGGATAAAGAGGCAAGGAGGGCATTGAATACTAGCAGCATGATGGGAAGATTTTGAGTTATTATTATATCCATATGTGAATTTCAATTGGTCTTAACAATTTTAAGTTGTTATTATATCTATTTGTGAGTTCCTGTCGTAACATCTAGAGTTTAGGTATTGCAATCTTAAATAATAACTTCATACCCTTTTGTGTCATTATACACAGCTCACAGCATTTTTACATAAAAATTTACCAAACACTCAGAAACTGATTATTATACCAAAATCACTTATAACAAGAAGTTTACTAAACGCCAAACTGCTTTCTTTCACAGCTGATTTCTCATACAGCAAATTCGACAGTGATTATTTTCACAGCACAGCAATGCCCAACTGACCCTAAGTGTTTCTCCTAGCTGAGGAAGGAAGAGCTTGTCACTGCCCAAAGTGCCAGAGCTCGTCCAATCAAAGAACAGAGTTGTCATATGGCTGCCTTTGTCTTCCAACATATGAGTCTTTTGACCAATTACAAGTAAAAGCTTAAGTCATAAGGGGAGATAGGTGATTAGAAGGGTGTCAAAAACATTTAATGAGGGGCTGTGAAAATATTCTCTCGGTCCAAACTAAAGGCTCTCTATATTGAAGAGAAGCGTTTAGATCAAGGGTTCCAACACCAACTCAACTAAAACAACACAGCAAAATGGATAGAGGGAAATTGAGGAGAAGACTTGACAAAATTAGGAAGAACCAGCTAGGGTTTTTTGGAAAGGAGGAGCTTCCAGCGCCCATAAAAAGGGGGTATCTCCTACCCAGCAAAAACAACACATCCAAAGCGAGCAAGCATCCTCTCTTACTACTGGAACCCTTCAATTTCAAGCTATGCTCTCTCATCTCCTTCCTTTTTCTCTTTTGGTGAACCTTCCAAGAGTGTGACGAAGCTTTCGTCAAGCGGCTGGAAATATATTCAAGCCACCCATCTTTCCATCCTCATATTTTCCTCTCTTCTATTAACAAATCTTCCCAAATTTCTCTCTCCCCTTGCTTTGAACCTCTGTTTCTCATGGGAAATCCAAGCATTCTCTCTCTAATGCTAAGCTCATGATTGCTCAGCTCCCATGTCACAAGCTTCTCAAGCCGAGCCAAAATATTGATATGTAAGTAGTTGTTTGTTTTGTTGGTGAAAGAAAATTCCTAAGGCTCCACGAACCCTTTTGAAGCACTCTTAGAGCCTGATTCTTGAACTCAGACATAGGGGCAACTCCACCTATTTGCTCTTTATAACAACCTAGGGTCATCTGTAGCTATTGGAATAAAAAAGCCCCTACAATGGGCTTAGAGTGTTAGTTAAGTCGGCCCTTAGTGATGGGTAGAGACTACTTAACCTAGCCCTATATAAGCTTAAGACCCTGCTCTCGTCAGAATTGTTCTCTAACCCTAATCTCATCATAAAGAAAGAGCTAAAACAGTTTATGAGATAGAGTTATGAGATCGTGTACTCAAGAAAAATGACGTCAGGTATGTCTTCTATGTATTTTAGGTTGTGTGAAAGATCATGAACACATATACGGAAAATCTAACAGTTGGTATCAGAGCACATAGTTACTCACACATACTGAGATCGTTTTCAAGCATGCCTATCACGATTTCTTTATCCATTGATGCCATGACTATTTTTGTTATGTTTAAAAATTTGATGACGTATTAAAATTTTTTCCTAAATACTATTAATATTAAAGAATCTGGAAAAATCATATTTTTATTGATTTTTCATATCTTCAAAACTTTAAACCCGTTTTTGACATAACCCTAAAAATGGCCTTATGTCAAAGCAAATGAGTGAGTACTGTTAATCACACAATTTCCTATTTGGAAAGGTATAATGGGTCGAAACAGATACCTAAAACACTATTCACTGCATAAAACACTATTTAAGCCAATTTTAGGGTTTTATCCTTTGATTGTGTTTTGTTTGGTTATTTTTGTGTCAGATAGGAACTAGTTTTTGTTCTAAGAATCAACAAAACCAAATCTAAATACTCAAACCCTAAAGAAATAACTAAAATTGCATCATACCGAAATTACTTCATATAATTTGTTTATGATGGCACAAAATAACACGTAATTTATTTGTAAGCTATAAGTAATCTCTTGCCACAAAGGTGTGATACTTTTTTTTTTTTTTTGGGTATATGTTATTTGTTAGTTTTGTGAATTAAAGATAAATTGAAAAACTGTTTCTCTTAACAAATTGAGAATCGGTTTTCTTGGAAGTACTTATACTTTCTTTTGCAAATCCTTACAGCTTTGACTACTCCCTCAATTAATTTCTCGCAAATTGAAAGCCTCATTGGATCAAACATCAAAAGATGGAAGTTCGATCTTCAAGTTACTCTTGGCATGTATGACACCGATTATGCTATCACCTAAGATGAGCCAACCAAAACCATTGTGAATTCCCTTGTTGAAGTGAAAAGGGTGCATGAAGCTTAGAGGATGACGAATAAGAAGTGCATGTTGGTAATGAAGAAGACTATTATGGAAGTTGTTTTTGGTGGAGTTGTAGAAATGCCAAGCAGTTTATGGAATTCATTGAAAGGAAATTTAAGGAATCCAACAAGGCTAAAACAAAGAACATAATGCCTAGGCTGGCTAATATGAAGTATGAATGAGGGAGCATGAGAGAACATCTCATGGGACTGTTGGATATTGCTGCCAAACTGAACAAGCTGAAAGTACCTATTGATCCGACTTATCTAGTGCACATTGCACTGGATTCTCTACTTTATGATTAGATGAAATCCACTTACAACACCCTGAAGGAAGATTGGACAATGGGTGACTTGATTACAATTACTGTTCTTGAGGAAAATACAACAAAAGCTTATAGTGGTGTTGTTAACATGGTCGTTGCCAAGAAGTATGAGAATAAGGGTGCTGCAACATAGGAAGTGAAGAAGTTGAATCAGTTTCAAAAGAACAACCCACTTGGCATGACTCCAACTATTGAATTCAAATGTTATTTTTGTAAGGAGGGTCACATAAAGAGGAACTGCAACCATGACAAATAGTGGTTCGAGAAGAATAAAGGTTAGAGAATTGGTTTTAGTGAGTTTTGAGTCTTATTTAGTGGATGTTCCTTCTAATTCTTGGTGGTTAGATATAGGTGGCTCGATTCATATAGCTCATAATGTGGAGGAATTCACAAGAAGGATGGAGCGAAGAAAGCATGAAGTTAAAGTGTTCATGGGGAATGGAGAGCAAGTAGATGTGGAAGTCATTGGAGTTGTTAAAACCAATAGGGAGAATTAAATGATGGGATTTAATTCACACACGGTTCAGAGGAATCGAACCTAGCCACTACCTCACTAATTGGAACCTATGGATCGCATACCAATAAATGTAATAAGAGGAACAAATGAAGAAGGAAAGGACCCATTAGGCTCAAGAATAAGTGTTATATGACAACACAAAGTGAGCCCAAGAGAAGCCCAATCACACTATGGGCGGTTGCAGGTGAGGGTTTCCTTACTTGTGGTGTGGTCTATATAAGCCACATTTATACCATTCACTCTCTGGGGTTTGAGCCTCCTCAGAAATTAGGTGTGATGTTGAGAGATGATAGATCCACTCTCTACCATGAGCCAAACTTGACCTCTAAGAAGAGAGGGCTAGCACATCACATCCTCTTGGTCATCTTCTTAACCTCTTCTCTTTATTTGGTGTGTATGAACTAGAGGATAAGTATTTTGGTATCTTTGAGAAGAATTTATGAAGCAAGCACAAGGAAGAATGTCTTTCATAACTTAGATGCCATCCAATCAATCTTTAAGGGTAAGAAAGTCTAATCATTTCCTCCACTTTTGTTTTTTTGGCACATATGAGATTAGACCTAGAAAGATACTTGGGAAATTGGATAGCATTAAGGTCAATAAGAACAAAAATTTGCTTTTGCCTCTTCGAATGTTTGATTCATGTATGTTGTAGCCTAAAATCCAGAGATTTGAAAATTTAAGTACATGTTTCCTTCAGAGGAAGTGGAAAGCGAGAAGAATAATGGACGCCATAGAGGTTGGGATGGTGAAGAGGCCCAGAGACAACAGGGAAGAGATTGAGAAAATTCGGAAATTGAATTGGGCTTTGGAAGAGAAGGTCAAGCCGTTGTGTATAAAGAATCATGTTTTGCTCACGCCAAGGTGGAGGGGATGATGGTTGGGTTGCCGCAGGGCAATGGTGGCTATGGTTGTTGAGGGGGTGGTTGTAGATGATAGGGCCTAGGGGTGAGGCTACATCGAGAAGGGAGAGAGAGAAAGAGATAGAGTTTTTGTTTTTATTTTTTAATGTTATTTTATTATTATTTTACTTTAATTTTTTATTTTAAACTTTAAACATAATTAAGTGTAAAGAATTAGCTATAGTTATACTAAAGGACATGTATCAAGTGTTGAGGAGGATGGTGAGGGTGAGTCCGATTTTCATGTTACCAAATCTCTCTGTGTCTCCGTGTTTCCTCTTTAGTTTTGTGACACGTGTCTCTTTACTTAACAGAAACATAACTTGGGTAAACTGCCGAAATGCCCTATGAACTGTACCTAGTTATCAATTTACCCACTGACTTTTTAAAAAATAATAAAATTGAACCATTGTCAGTCTTGGGCAACCAGTCTAAGCTGCTTAGCCTGCTCAATTTCGAGTCTTTGAGAGCTAAAACAAAACCAGCAATACCCAGAAGACCAGCCACAGATATGTGAAATCCATAAGATGAAATCAAGTTCGAACGAGAAAGAGCCTTAAACCCAAGTTCGAATTGGAGAATCAAGGACTTCAAAGTTACCACTTTTTCAAACTTCATTCTATCTTAATCTTTGGTATTCCGAATTGAGAAGACCTACACATAGAGAGTGCAGAGACAATGAACTAAAGAGAGAGGAACAAGAGATTGCAAAACTGGAAAAGAAAACAGAGATTTCTCTACATAAACATATATCAATTTCTATGTGTAGATAAACAGAATGGTTTACTGTGAAACTCTTTAACAATTTGAGGTTGCCAGAAACCCTCATTCTTTGCCTTCAATATCAAAATGCTTTGCGTTTCTATAACTCAACCGTCACCTTTCTTCCCCACCATTGCCATCACACCTCTTTTCACCAGCGTAGCACCTATTCGACCTTCGACCCAACCCCAGACCCAAGAGCACCCACTTTCCTACTGCCCAGGGGCGGCCCTTGGTCAGGGCAACTAAGGCCATTGCCTGGGCCTACAATTTATTGGGACACACAAATTTTTTTTAGTCCATATATATATAAACAGACTAAATAAGGCAGTCATCTTTTCAAAATTTGACATGAAATCAGGATATTGGCAAATCCAGATCGCCGAAAAAGACAGGTACAAGACTAAGAAATATGATAAATACGAGTCTAAGTCTGAGCCTAAGAAACCATATAAGACCTTTAAGAAAAAGAAATACGTAGGGGAAACTAGTAAGAATGCTAGTAAAGGAAAGAAAGGTGCGGTCCCAACATGCTACAAATGTGGAAAAGTCGGACACTATAAATCCGAATGTAAAATGAAGGACAAAATCAGTAACTTAAGCATTAGTGAAGAACTTAAGCAGCAACTTTGCCAAATAATGCTTAATTCCTCCGATTTTGAGCAAGAAAGTGATAACGAACTAGCTCAGCTAGAAAATGAAGGATTATTTGAATCTGATACTAAAACTAGTTCAGATAGTGAAGATGAGTGCGCCTGTCAATTCAATGATCTCAAAATATGTGTTTTAACCAAAGAAGAAAGTCTGATAATAGACTTAATTGACAAAATAGAGGATCCAGAGAAAAAGAGAGAGGCGCTTGAAAGTTATATCTCACTAGCTAAAGTAGGACCAAGTAACCTGCAGCCAGCTGTAACTAATGTGAGACAACCAGTTGAAAACTATAGCTTTAAAACTATAGTGAACAGGATGAATGACAAAATTCACAAGAAAGAACCTACTCTCAATGATCTGCAGTGCGAAGTTCATGATGTGAAAGAAGAACTTAGAGAGATAAAAAATAGGGTTAGAATTCTAGAACTCTATCGCCCTTTTTCGGAAAAAGATACAGAAGAAAAATCGGAGCAATTAGAATTTGAAAATCTAATGGAAGAATTTCAAGAGAAAATTGAACTTGTGAGAAAAGAATCCCTACAAGAAGAGCAGGTTAATACCATGAAATTTGTTAATAGTATAGATAGAGTGATAGCTCTAAAATGGTATGTGATGATAACTATTGTGATTGATAGAACCTATAAATTTACCGTTGAAGGGCTGATCGATACAAGGGCCGATCTTAACTGTATAAATGAGGGAGTGGTACCCACAACGTATTTTAAGAAGACTACCCAAGTTCTACATACAGCCGTTAATAGCCAAAAAAATGGGAATTCAATTTAAATTGTCTGACGCTGCTGTGCTCAATCAGGGTATTTGTTTTGAAACTCCTTTTGTTCTAGAGAAAGGTTTAAACCAGTATCTTATATTAGGAACACCATTCATTAATATGCTTTATCCTTTTTCTATTTCTGAAGAGGGAATTAAAACTGAGGTAGAAGGTCAACCTATAATCTTTAGGTTTTCTCAACCACCAAAGCATAATTATATTAATGAAATTCAAGAAAAAATAAAAAGGAAAGAAAACTATTTATACCATTTGAAAGAAGAAATGCAGCATAAGAGAATAGAAGAACAACTGCAAAATAGCAAGATAAAAGAAAAAATTGATGAAATCCAAAAGATGTTCGAAAGTCAAGTTTGTGCTGAAATACACAATGCCTTCTGGAATAGAAAGAGGCACATAATTGAATTACCCTATGAGCCTGAGTTTGATGAAAATAAAATCCCAACCAAAGCCAGGCTAGTTCAAATGAATGCTAGGCTAATGGAAATCTGTAAATCCGAAATTCAAGATTTATTAAATAAGAAGTTAATTAGGAAAAGCTCATCTCCTTGGAGCTATTCTGCCTTTTATGTTGAAAACGTAGCTGAATTAGAAAGGGGAGTACCCAGATTGGTGTTAAATTACAAACCCTGAATAAAGCCTTGAAATGGGTTAGATATCCGATACCTAATAAGAAGGATCTTTTGGACAGACTAAATAAGGCAGTCATCTTTTCAAAATTTGACATGAAATCAGGATATTGGCAAATCCAGATCGCCGAAAAAGACAGTTACAAAACAACTTTTAATGTCCCCTTTGGACATTACGAATGGAATGTTCTACCTTTTGGATTGAAAAATGCCCCTTTTGAATGTCAAAATATTATGAATGATATATTTAATCCTTACACTGCTTTCACCATTGTTTATATTGATGATGTTTTAGTCTATTCTAATTCTTTGGAACAACACTTTAAACATCTGAATATTTTCTTGAAAGTTGTGAAACATGCAGGATTAGTAGTATCAGCGAAGAAAAGGAAACTATTTTCTTCAAAAGTTCACTTTTTGGGACATAATATTAATAAGGGACTAGTAGTTCCGATTGATCAAGCAATATCCTTTGTTGATAAGTTCCCTGATGGAATTAGGGACAAGCAACAGTTACAAAGATTCTTAGGAAGTCTCAATTACATAAAGCATTTTTATAAAGATTTAGCTCAGGACTCAAAATTATTATATCAAAGGTTGAAAAAGAACCCGGTTTCTTGGTCTGATGAACACACTAAAGCTGTAAGGAGACTGAAAGTTAAAGTCAAAGAACTTCCTTGTTTAGCTTTAGCCAACCCAGAAGCCTTTAAAATCGTAGAAACTGATGCTTCAGAAATAGGGTATGGGGGAATCTTAAAACAGAGGGTTAATAACTCAGAACAATTAGTTAGGTTCACCTCTGGAGTTTGGAAACCAGCTCAAAAGAATTATTCTACTGTTAAGAAAGAAATGCTAGCCATTGTCCACGCTGTCTCTAAATTTGAAAGTGATCTTTTCAATAAGAAATTTTTGATAAGAGTAGATTGCAAGGCTGCCAAAGACATTTTGTTCAAGGATGTTAAAAATCTAGCATCCAAACAAATTTTTGAAAGATGGCAAGGAATTCTTTCTGCTTTTGATTTTGATATTGAATTTATTAAAGGTGAAACTAACGCACTCCTGGACTTCTTACCTCGAGAATTTTTGCAGGGTGCGAACTAGAAGTTTCAGACAAATGACTGCAAGTAAGAGCTCATCAGCTCTTACCAAGTCATCCCCTAATGATCCAAAGCCACTGATGTCTTCTTCTCCATATAATAAGGTTAAGGAGAAGTAGATTGCTGAAAATTCAGTTCGTGAATATACGAAGATGTCGGTAACAATCATTGAAATGAATTATTTAGATAAACACCCAAATTTTCTGGCTGAAAAATATTTAAGGGATAATCTTTCTCCCTTGAATAAGCCTCGTATTTTCTATGAAACTCTTCTAATTGAAACTAAGTCTGTTCATATCGTTCATCGTCATAGTAATATATTTTATTAATATCCTAACATGATTTTGATAAGTCATGGGTTATGAGAAGACTGTCTTTTACAGCACTGGATTAATTCTTAGTTGTGGAGCACAGAGTCACTGCACCATAATGTCAAGAGACTGTTTTCTAACTGACTCAGGGTTATCCGTTTTCCTTTATTGTTTGTCCTTTTTTAACATTGTCAGGCTTGTAAACTGACTTTGCCCTCGCAGGGATATGTGAGTTAAAGAAAGAGAATCGTGATATGTGAGCAATTTATAATTTTTCTTTTTATAAGAAACACAAATTTAAGTTACAAACTTTCATTAAAACAACGAAAGAGAATTGTGATGCAGAAGACACTGTTGATAATAATAGTGAAGATTATTTGTACCATTCCTTATACTCAGTTATGATGATTTGACTTCAGTAGCAGGCAAAGTTGCATCTACTAGATGGTCACTGAAACCATATTCCTTTGAATTCTGCTAACCAAGAGGAGCCTTTGGTTCTGACGAAGACATAAGAGCAACCAATTGCACCACTAAGAATACATCAAAAAGCAAAAACTTTCACTATCTAGCATGTACTCAATCATCCATATATACATGGGGAGAATGGAGATTATGTGGCTCGTAGAATCAAAGCACGATAGGTAAAATGGAGGGTTTTTTTAAGCATATATATAGTGCGATCATCATATTTTGCTAGAATTGAAAGCTAAGTTTATAGAACATCTGTTAGACCAGCCATGCTATATGGGACTGAATGATGGACAGTTAGAAAATAGACATATTCATAGTTCCTGTAGGTACATATTAGCCAAATGTTACAACCAGCACAGTGATATGCACACCTCTATCTCTGTTTCTCTAACGGCATATTAGCCAACAAGAGGGCAAATAAAGAACAGTGATATGCACACCTCTATCTCTTCTTTTTTCTTTTTTCCCTCAGCAAACAAGAGGGCATGATCAAATGTCAAAATCTATAACAGAAATGCAATATCCAAAGAATGAAAAGCAGTCCAACCAAGAAGAAACTAGCAAATATTAGTGAATCAGCAAAACTTATGAATTTAGCAAATAAAGAACCTGAAGCCAGTTTCAAGCAGAAAAAACTTACTTGTGTAATATGAAGAGCCTGCTCAAGGCACTGAATTTGAATCCATTGTTCTGTAGCAATGTCAGCCATCTGAAAGCAAAGAGAAAGAAGCCAATGGAAAAATGAACACCACACTAACAACACCACACACTCATAGCCACAGACCAAAGATGGATTGAGTACATCACTGCATGACCTTTTGAGCCTGAGAGGTAGCCGTTTCAGGTCTATCCTCAGCATCTTGTGCTTTAGACCCTAAAAAAAGGGCCTAGGCGGGCGGCTAGAAGGCTAGGCAGGTGGCGAGACGGCTAGGCGGGCACTAGGCGGCTGGGCGGCCCTCCTAGGCGGTTGGGTCTTTTTTTGTCGCTGAACCCGGAGGACGAAGCAGCCGAAACCGAAGAAAACAAATCAAAGCTTGAGTTGATAGAGAAGCGAAACTTCGACTGCAACCTCCGTCCAGGCAGGAGCTAGGCGAGTGGGCGGCCCTCCTTGGCGGGTTGGGTCATTTTTCGTTGCCGAACCCGAAGGACGAAGCAGCCAAAACGGAAGAAAACAAATCGAAGCTTGAGTTGATAGAGAAGCAAAACTTCGACTGCAACCTCCGTCTGGGCGGGCTCTAGGCGGGTGGGCGGGCCTCCTAGGCGGGTTGGGTCTTTTTTTGTTGCCAAACCCGGAGGACGAAGCTGCCGAAACCGAAGAAAACAAATCGAAGCTTGAGTTGATAGAGAAGCGAAACTTCGACTGCAACCTCCGTCCTCTGCGAGTGCAAGCTTCGTGTTCGTTTTGAATATATTAAAAGGGTATAGCCGAACGGCTATACTCTTAAAATATTCGAATATATTAACATTTATACTTTTAAAATATTCGAATGTATTTAGAAAGTATAGCCGACCGGCTATACGTTTAAAATTTTCTAATATATTCGGCGAGTATAGCCGCCCGGCTATACCCTTGAAATATACAATTTTGTAAGAGCGATTCCACCGATGCGCCTAAGGGGAGGGCTGGGGGCGTGTGTTTGGGCTAAAATCTTGTTTCCAGCGGCAAGGGCTAGCCCTGGCAAAAGATGGGGCCCACGAACCCAGGCTAGCCCTCAGACACGATCTGCCTTAGTTCCAGCCCCAGTTTGATGATGTCAGCAACAACAAAAATCTACAAAAAATACAAAAAATTTCAAATTTTTTTTAAAAATAAATACTTAGTTGTAGTTTTCACTTCCCACACCAAAACTCTATACAAATTTCTCTCCTCATATCTCATGTGAATAGTTGTTGCTATGGCAATTGGTGGAAACACCACAACCTTTTGCAAGGGCAGCAACTATTCACGTGAATAGTGGCTGCCCTAGCCTCCCCTTGCCATGGCAAAGGGCAAATGAGTGGAGTTGCTCTAATATCATTTTAAGGTTTGGGGCTGAAATACCACTTTAGTCCATTTGACTAGAGCTATTTCTTCAATTATTTTATTTGTACAAGCGATATTGGGGAATGAGAATTTAAATTCTTTCCAATACCTCCCATTCTAATTATTTCCAGGTATTAGCCCATTGGGCAAGAATTAAAAAAAAATGAATTTTATTTATAACAAATAACACGGGTTTAATCCATAAATTCAACAACAAAAAATAGGATGTCAATGAACTCGAGGTCAATCCTTCTACTAAAGCATTTGCATATAATGAAGTCACAGTCCTTTTACACTAAGGGAGGCTCGATAAACGATATTTCCTGTTGGTGTGTTAATCTAGTGCTTTTGAAGTCAGTTTGAAAAGTTAAATACAATTAAGAAGAGATTCCTAAACCACACGTTAGCAAATGCACCCTCTAAAGAAAACCTAGGTTTTATGCCTAAATATTTCCCATGTTTTATATCAACTAGACTCTCCACACGCGCTTCCGCACCTGCGTGAGGCTTTTTTTTAAAAAATTTAAATTTATTATAGAATTATAAAAGATAATGTGTAGTTGTGTTTTATAAAAATAGAATCTTTTATCTGAATTTTTTTTTTCCAATGTGAAAAAAAGTGAATTTACCATATTATTCTCATTTAAGTAATCATTTCAATTCTTAATGTTTGCATTAACCTAGGGTATTTTTTGATATTTTGAATGTTTTACCATTCGCTACATTTTGCTTTATATATATATATATATAGATTATGTTACTTTATCATTTATATGTCCATAACGTCAAACTCAAATTGCATATATATGGTTTGGGTTGGGACCGCCAAGTAAACAGAAATAATCACCTGAGCCTCTAAATAGCTTTCAAGGCAAATAGAAGTCTTCACCACAGTCCACAGTATCACATAGAGATTCAAAATAGTTTTTAAAGTCAAAATAGCCATCTCGGACTACACATAATAAATATCACACAATGGACAAAAATGACAAAAAAACACATGCTCTCTAAAGAATCTGAAAATTCTAGACTGATTTCCCCTATCACTAACTGGCTAAATGCTTATGATTGAAGTGACTGTAATTGCATACCTTATAACACGTGCACATTGCACCACTAAGAGTATATCAAAAAGCAAAAACTTTCACTATCTAGCAGCATGTACTCAATCATCCATATATACAAGGAGAGAATGGAGATTATGTGGCTTATAGAATCAAAGCATGATAGGTAAAATGATGGGTTCTGTTAAGCATATATATAGTGCGATCATCATATTTTGCTAGAATTGAAAGCTAAGTTTATAGAACATCTGTTAGACCAGCCATGCCATATGGGACTGAATGCTGGACAGTTAGAAAACAGACATATTCATAGTTCCTGTAGGTACATATTAGCCAAATGTTACAACCAGCACAGTGATATGCACACCTCTATCTCTGTTTCTCTAACGGCATATTAGCCATTATTCGACACAAATTGTTAAGAGATCAGATTAAAATATTCGTCACCTTTTGCATCCTTCAAAATTGGAGATGTTTGCTGAATAATCTTTGCTATGCTTCAAAATTGAAGGGTCATTGCCTAACCTTAAAAGCCTGGTTTTTATAGTGAAGGGGATGTCAATGAACACGAGGTCTATCCTTCTTCTAAAGCATTTTCAGCTAATGAAGTCACAGTCCTTTTATACTAATGGAGGCTCGATAAATGATATTTCATGTTGGTATGTTAATCTGGTGCTTTTGAAGTCAGTTTGAAAAGTTAAATATAATTAAGAGATTCCCAACTCATGTGTTAGCAAATGCACCCTCTAATTTGTTTATTTGTGTTCTTTGGAGTTGAGGTGGAGTTTACGCAACAGAAACACAGATGCTGATACAAGAACAAATATAAAAGCTTAAATGAATTAGATTTTTCACTTGAGGTGGTGTAATATTCCAAATTTTTTTTTTTCCTCTTCTTTGGTGGGTTGGTTTTGGGTTCCAATGCAACAGGAGGAGGAGACAAATCTTTCTTCTTCTTTTGCCTCTCAGCAATCAAGAGGGCATGATCAAATGTCAAAATCTATAACAGAAATGCAATATCCAAAGAATGAAAGGCAGTCCAACCAAGAAGAAACTAGCAAATATTAGTGAATCAGCAAAACTTATGAATTTAGCAAATAAAGAACCTGAAGCCAGTTTCAAGCAGAAAAAACTTACTTGTGTAATATGAAGAGCCTGCCCAAGCCGCTGAATTTGAATCCGTTGTTCTGTAACAATGTCAGCCATCTGAAAGCAAAGAGAAAGAAGCCAATGGCAAAATGAACACCACACTAACAACATCACACACTCATAGCCATAGACCAAAGATGGATTGAGTACATCTGTGCATGACCCTTTGAGCCTGAGAGGCAACCGTTTCGAGTCTATCCTCGGCATCTTGTGCTTTAGACTCTAAAACATGAAGATCGAAGTTGTACTTTCTTGATGCAGCCCACAGAAGCCGTACCTAAAATGCATTGCAAAGCCCATTTCTCAAATCCAACAAACCCTTTCTGCTACTTTTTCATTGAATTGAAAATTGCAAAAAATAAATTGAAAAAGATGTGAACCACTTCTTCTAGGGCATTAAGCCTCTCATCATTAGCCAATGAGTCTCTCTGTGACATACAAATGCAACCAAATATTATATATTTGCATTCAATTTAGCATATACTTGAAAGCTGAAGATTTTAAGCTGAAACGGGAAACAAACCTTAAGAGTGAACAAAACAGACTGCAAATGATGGATCTTCTGCAAATGATGTATCTGGGTTTAACAGAAGTATGGAACTCAAGGAATGTGAGATGTTGTGCATGAAGAACTGCTCCTGCACAGCTTTTGCAAACTTGGATACCAGGGATGGAGGAAGTGGGTGCCTGCTGTGGTTTAGTGAGCTGATTGATGTAAGAAATTTCACTGAAAATGGGCAAGATATTTATTTTAGAATGGCAGCATCAGAACTAGGTATCGAGTCATTTTTAATCTCAAAAGTCAGTTTCGTAATGCAAATTTTAAAGAAAACAAGAGAAAAAAGAAACATCTTTGGATATGGAACAGTCAATTTGGAGTTATCCATCTCTTCATGATCATGTACAAAAAGTAAAGTCAAAACATATCAAACCCAAAGGTTGTTGCTCTATAATTTTGGATTTGGACACAATTATCAAACTCTACTTTCAAAATTCGTCTGCTAAGATCAATGGATGATAGACATTACAGAATTTTTTTTTTTCTTTCTTTATCAATATCTAACTTCTCACTCTTTTTGCTTTCAAACATATTTCCTGCCTAGATCATGAAGACTATACAACAATCAGTGCTAAACCTGCTAAACGCAATTTCCACCCCGGGGGTTAGACCACTTGGGTTATATTTTATAGTCTCATTGAATGTGAAGAAAGGAAGAATCATAGTAGGCAGTATTGTGTCATCTCCTGGGCTCCTCCTGTGTGTAGCTCTGTTTTTTCTAATGTTTGGAAGAAGCAGCACCAGATAGATGGTAAGTTGTTTTCTAGTCTTCTTTTGGAAAATAGAGAGCAACTTGGTTATTTGAAAATTTAACTACAATGGCCTATTGCGATATAGATGACATGATGTTAGAATTGAAAAAAAATAAGAAATGTGTGTCAAATTATAGGATAGCACCTCCCAATTGGAGATGCTCTTATTGGTACTTCTATTGAAGAGAATTTACTCCATTTCACACTGGAGAGAGTGATGTTTATTTGCATTCAATTACGCATCTAAATTTGATATGACGTGCAACGATATTGTCAATAATGCATTAGTAACATGTTTACATTGATAATTGATATTGTGTCAAAACGAAATCTACTCCAAGCTACAGTGAAAGGGGATCCCTTATGAGAAATTCATCCTATTTATCTGTCCTTGGAACTTTAGTAATTTGCCTCCCCACTATTCAACTTTAGTATTGATATCTTACTAATTGTCTTCCCAGCTACTCAACTTAAACTATATACTGTAGGGTTTCTAATTTCTAATCAATTTTCCAATGCTGCTAATTGTGAGATTTTTTTTAAGGTGAGAGACAGTTACAGAAAACTTTATCAAATTAATACAATTATCTTCTAATCATAGTCAGACTCTCCATATATAGTGCAGACTAAAAGAAACACACCCCTCACTGGTTCATCAGGTGTACTCAAGGTAAGCAGCCCTGGAATTCTTGTCCTTGTTGACCATAAGAACACTATCAATCTATTGGTAGTCTTTAATGAAAATGTCTTGTTCCTGTTAGTTGGAAAGAGTCAATTTCCCCTCTCATTCTCTCTGAGTTTCTTTTTTTTTTTTTGTTTGGCTTGGTTCCTGGCATTACATGGTAGTCTTTAACCCACCAATGAATTCTCCAGGTGTGGCTGCATCAAGGATGAAGCCTCCCCTAAAGAAAGAAACATCAATGAAGCTTTTGAGAGCACTTAATTAACTTGATATATGTAAATATGTAAAACAGCAGCCATGACAAAACAGTGCATTCAGAACATCAACATAGGATGTAAAAGCGATCCCACTGGAAGATTTAAGTTGAAAAAAAAAAAACCACACATATTGTCAAGCAACATATTTCTGATCAACTTCTAATACCAAACAATATATCAACTCTAATTCAAATCACAACATGAGTTGTTGAAATCATGACAGAATAAAGGAACAAACTTTAAGTTACACAAATCACAACATGAGTTGTTGAAATATTTCCAAAATTCATACGAATGACAAAAAAAACGCTGGTCTCTCTGCATTGCAGGCTTCAAAATCTAGCAAGGAATTCTTCATGAGGTCTTGGACACACCCAATCTGCGATCTGCGTTTCATTTACTTTTAATGACCTTGAACTTTCTCCTATCACAAATTGTGTTAAACCTTCTATATGATAGAATTTTACCACTCATCTTTAGGGCTGTGGTACTAAATGGACAATGCTGACTTTCATGATCTGCAGAGATCCGTATCGATGGTCTTCTTTTGTGTGTGAACGCTCAAACGTCCGGTTTCATATGTGACGCATATCAAACCTTAGTTGATTGCATAACATGAATTTATAGTAATATATTTTATTAATATCCTAACATGATTTTGATAAGTCATGGGTTATAAGTCATGGGTTATGAGAAGACTGTCTTTTGCAGCACTGGATTAATTCTTAGTTGTGGAGCACAGAGTCACTGCACCATGATGTCAAGAGACTGTTTTCTAACTGACTCAGGGTTATCCGTTTTCCTTTATTGTTTGTCCTTTTTTAACATTGTCAGGCTTGTAAACTGACTTTGCCCTCGCAGGGATATGTGAGTTGCAGAAAGTAAATCGTGATATGTGAGCAATTTATAATTTTTCTTTTTATAAGAAACACAAATTTAAGTTACAAACTTTCATTAAAACAAAGAAAGAGAATCGTGATGCAGAAGACACTGTTGATAATAATAGTGAAGATTATTTGTACCATTCCTTATACTCAGTTCTGATGATTTGACTTCAGTAGCAGGCAAAGTTGCATCTACTAGATGGTCACTGGAACCACATTCCTTTGAATTCTGCTAACCAAGAGGAACCTTTGGTTCTGACGAAGACATAAGAGCAACCAATTGCACCACTAAGAGTATATCAAAAAGCAAAAACTTTCACTATCTAGCATGTACTCAATCATCCATATATACATGGGGAGAATGGAGATTATGTGGCTCATAGAATCAAAGCACGATAGGTAAAATGGAGGGTTTTGTTAAGCATATATATAGTGTGATCATCATATTTTGCTAGAATTGAAAGCTAAGTTTATAGAACATCTGTTAGACCAGCCATGCTATATGGGACTGAATGCTGGACAGTTAGAAAACAGACATAAGAAATCATAAGCATTGCACATATAGCATCCATTTACCATAGGAATAAAATGCCATCTTCACACTTTTAATAACACATCCAAAATATTCTGAACAAAAAAAAAAGCTGAGTAGATACAACAAGTCTGTCTCAACACTTTCACTAGGGGCCTTTGGTTCTGACGAAGACATAAGAGCAAGCAATTGCACCACTAAGAGTATATCAAAAAGCAAAAACTTTCACTATCTAGCATGTACTCAATCATCCATATGTACAAGGGGAGAATGGAGATTATGCGGCTCATAGAATCAAAGCACGATAGGTAAAATGGAGGGTTTTGTTAAGCATATATATAGTGCGATCATCATATTTTGCTAGAATTGAAAGCTTAGTTTATAGAACATCTGTTAGACCAGCCATGCTATATGGGACTGAATGCTGGACAGTTAGAAAACAGACATATTCATAGTTCCTGTAGGTACATATTAGCCAAATGTTACAACCAGCACAGTGATACGCACACCTCTATCTCTGTTTCTCTAACGGCATATTAGCCAACAAGAGGGCAAATAAAGAACAGTGATATGAACACCTCTATCTCTTCTTTTTTCTTTTTTCCCTCAGCAAACAAGAGGGCATGATCAAATGTCAAAATCTATAACAGAAATGCAATATCCAAAGAATGAAAAGCAGTCCAAACAAGAAGAAACTAGCAAATATTAGTGAATCAGCAAAACTTATGAATTTAGCAAATAAAGAACCTGAAGCCAGTTTCAAGCAGAAAAAACTTACTTGTGTAATATGAAGAGCCTGCTCAAGGCACTGAATTTGAATCCATTGTCCTGTAGCAATGTCAGCCATCTGAAAGCAAAGAGAAAGAAGCCAATGGCAAAATGAACACCACACTACCAACATCACACACTCATAGCCACAGACCAAAGATGGATTGAGTACATCAGTGCATGACCTTTTGAGCCTGAGAGGCAGCCGTTTCGGGTCTATCCTCGGCATCTTCTGCTTTAGACTCTAAAAAAGGGCCTAGGCGGGCAGCAAGACTGCTAGGCGGGCGCTAGGCGGCTGGACGGTCCTCCTAGGCTGGTTGGGTCTTTTTTCGTCGCCGAACCCGGAGGACGAAGCAGCCGGAACCGAAGAAAACAAATCGAAGCTTGAGTTGATAGAGAAGCGAAACTTCGACTGCAACCTCCGTCTAGGCTGGCGCTAGGCGGCTAGGCGGGCGGCGAGACGGCTAGGCGGGCGGCGAGACGGCTAGGCGGGCGCTAGGCGGCTGGGCGGCCTTCCTAGGCGGATTGGATCCTTTTTCATCGCCGAACCCGGAGTACGAAGCAGCCGAAACCGAAGAAAACAAATCGAAGCTTGAGTTGATAGAGAAGCGAAACTTCGACTGCAACCTCCGTCTAGGCGGGCGCTAGGCGGGTGGGCGAGCCTCCTAGGCGGGTTGGGTCTTTTTTCGTTGCCGTACCTGGAGGACGAAGCAGCTGAAACCGAAGAAAACAAATCGAAGCTTGAGTTGATAGAGAAGCGAAACTTCGACTGCAACCTCCGTCCTCTGCGAGTGCAAGCTTCGTGTTCGTTTCGAATATATTAAAAGCGTATAGCCGCACGGCTATACGCTTAAAATATTCGAACGTATTAACATTTATACTTTTAAAATATTCGAATGTATTTAGAAAGTATAGCCGACCGGCTATACGTTTAAAATTCTGTAATATATTTGGCGAGTATAGCCGCCCTGCTATACGCTTGAAGTATACAATTTTGTAATATCATTTTAAGGTTTGGGGCTGAAATACCACTTTAGTCCATTGGACTAGAACTATTTCTTCAATTATTTTATTTGTACAAACAATATTGGGGAATGAGAATTTAAATTCTTTTCAATACCTCTCATTCTAATGATTTCCATCTATTAGCCCATTGGGCAAGCATTAAAAAAATAGATTTTATTTATAACAAATAACACGGGTTTAAATTCAACAACAAAAAATAGGATGTCAATGAACTCGAGGTCAATCCTTTTTCTAAAGTATTTTCAGCTAATGAAGTCACAGTCCTTTTACACTAAGGGAGGCTCGATAAACGATATTTCATGTTGGTGTGTTAATCTAGTGCTTTTGAAGTCAGTTTGAAAAGTTAAATACAATTAAGAGATTCTCAACCCACGCGTTAGTAAATGCACCCTATAAAGAAAACCTAGGTTTTATGCCTAACTATTCCCATGTTTTATATCAACTAGCCTCTCCACAAGTGCTTTCGCGCCTGCGTTAGGCTTTTTTTAAAAAAAATTAAATTTATTTTAGAATTATAAAAGATAATGGGCAGTTGTGTTCCATAAAAATAGAATCTTTTATCTAATTGTTCTCTTTCTTTTTTTCAATGTGAAAAAGAGTGAATTTACCATATTATCCTTATTTAATTAATAATTTCAATTCTTAATGTTTGCATTAACCAAGAGTATTTTCTGGTATTTTGAATGTTTTATCCTTCTCTACCGTTTGCTTTATATATATAGATTATGGTACTTTATTATTTATATGTCCTTTTATTTTTGCATTATTTATGTATAAATTTATAATTTATAATACAAAATAATTATAAATAAATAAATCGCCTAGTCGATTACTCCTCTAGACGCTAGGCCCGTGCCTGCCGCGTAACTATTTTTAGAACATTGATCAATCGGCGCAACCTTCAATTAGTTACAACTTACAACGTCATCGAGTGTATAGAAACGACATGTCGACGACTTTCATATGGAATCCAATAGAAATGTATTCTAATAATAAACACAACAAGTAAATTACTTTAAAATTAGCTATTTTCTCTCCATTTTTATCTTCAAACATTACCAAATGGGGAGACTCATGATAGAAAATGGTTAGTGTAGGAGTTGGATAAAGTGTTTTGTTTCTGTTGTAAGCTGTTTAAAACAATGCATGCTAGAAGTCAGTTAGCAAGTGAAGGATCTAGAGACTGGAAACATATTGCTAATAAGCTTAAACAACATGAAAAAATTGTTGAACACATTACTAACTTGAGGTCTTGTGTTGAATTGCAAATAAGATTGAAAACAAGTTAAACAATTGATAAAGAACTACAGAAGCTAATCAAGAAAGACGCATTGCACTGAAACAATGTTATGGTAAGAATCATTGTTGTTGTGAAATGTCTTGCTACACATAATTTGGCATTCCGTGGAACAAATGAAAAAGTTTTTAAGATGGCAATGGTAACTTTTTAGGCCTACTTGAAATGATCTTAGAGTTTGATCCAATTATGCAACATCATTTTCGTCTCATTCAAGATAAGAAAATTCATTATCATTATCTTAGCCATAAAATTCAAAATGAGTTGATAGATATTTTAGCATCAAATGTTAAACAAACAATCATTAAAAAAGTCAAAGAGGCAAAGTATTTTTTAGTGATTCTTGATTGTACTCCTAATGCAAGTCACAAAAAATAAATGACTTTAATATTAAGGTGTGTAGATGTTTCATGTACTCCGATAAATATAAAAGAGTACTTTTTAGAGTTTCTAATTGTGCAAGATACAACTGGATTAGGAATTTTTAATGAATTGCAAGATGTAATAAAAAAGCTTGAACTAAATATTGATGATGTAAGGGGGCAAGGCTATGATAATGGATCAAATATGAAAGGGAAAAATATGGGTCTACAAAAAAGATTACTTGATATAAATTCTAGAGCGTTTTATAGGCCATGTGGTTCTCATTGTCTTAACTTAGTACTTTGTGATATGGCCAAGTCATGTGTCAAAACAAAATCTTTTTTTGGAGCATGTCAATGCATATATACAATATTATCTAATTCAACGAAAAGGTGGAATGTGTTACTTGATTATATTGATGGTTTAACTTCAAAATCATTGTCAACTACATGCTGGGAAAGTCATATAGAAAGTGTTAAAGCAATAAAATCTCAAGATTCTAAAATCAGAGAAGCTTTATTTAAATTAGCTGAAATTAGTGAAGATGCTAAATTGAGTAGGGATGTTGAAAGTTTAGCATCAGGAGAGCTTTCAAGTTTCGAGTTTATATTAAGCTTGGTTATTTGGTATGACATTTTGCACAAGATTAACTTAGTTAGTAACAAATTACAATCTGAAGACATGCGTCTTGATGTTACTGTAAGACAATTGGAAGGACTTGTTTCATTTTTTGAAAACTATAGGATAAATGGGTTTACTTCTGCCATGATTGATGCTAAGGTAATTTAGATATGGAAATTGAGCATGTATTTCTTAAAAAACGTCAAACCTATAGAAAGAGACATTTTGATGAGATTTCCAATAATGAGAGGGAACAACAATCATCTGAATAATCATTTAGAACTAATTACTTTCTTGTCATAGTAGATATTGCTCTTGGTGAATTGAAAAGTAGGTTTGAACAATTGCATATCTTTGAATCCATTTTTGGGTTCTTATTTGATGCTGCAAAATTGACTTCTTTGGATGAAAATGAATTGAGAAGCTTTGTGTGAATCTTGAAAATGCTTTAAAAAATGACAATGATACTGATATTGATGAAAGAGATTTAGAGTTAGAATTACAGGTGTTGCAAGTGATGTTACCAAGTGAATCAATTGAAACAGATTAACCATGGACATCCATTAAAATTCTAGAATTTGTAAAGAGTGTGGATATGTTTCCAAATGTAATGGTTGCTTATAGGATATTACTGACTATACCTGTCACTGTGGCATCTGTTGAAAGAAGTTTTTCTAAATTAAAATTATTAAAATCTTATTTGCGGACCACCATGGCTCAAGATAGGCTAAATGGACTAGCTATATTATGCATTGAAAGAGATATGTTGGAAAACATTAAATATTATAGTATAATTGATGATTTTGCTCCTAAACTTTGGCCCCCTCCCATTTGCCCCCTTTCCCCTATGATTTTTTCCCCCTTAGCCTTAAAGGTCCAAACCTCTTCACCTCACAAGTTCATTGCCCCCTCACCTAAAATCTCGACCCCGAATCGCACAACCCATCAATGTATTCAAGATCTGAATAAATGGGGCTGTTTGGAGGGTGGGGGCTGATGGGTTTGGTTGCATAGAGAGAGAGAGAGAGAGAGAGAGAGAGGGAGGGAAGAAGAGGTTTTGGTCGTAGAGAGAGAGAAGAAAGGGTGGGTGGGTCCCACCCCTCTGTTTATTAAAATGATTTTATTTTCATTCACTATTACAATTTTCTCTTGTCCTGGCAACCCTCTATGGTCAATAGAAACCCTATTACTGGCAAAATTTCATCAGTATTGGCTTCCTGGCGAGTACAATGGTGAAAATGAGGGTTGTCAGTAAAACTCCTGTCAGTACTACTATTACTTACCAACTTCTGCAACTTATTCATTAGTAGAGGTCTGTCTCTGACACAAGTCAAAAAGGACTCCAAATTATTACTAACAAAACAAGTTGCCAGTATTAAACAAGCTTTTGTCAAGATTATTGTCAATTTATTTGTGAGCTTAAGCGCCATTAAATATGTTTTTCTAATGCTTTTTGTTTTGTAATATTATCTATACATATTTCTTTCTTTAAAAATTTAATTGATATACTAAAATTGTAATAATAATTATAAGTACACTATTATAAATGGTCAAAAATTGAACCATACAACAACCATCCTTAAAAATAGAAGAGCATTCACAATGAGCTCCCTAAACTACCTCCTTAGACAAATTTTAGGGATGAATTGTAAAAATGCAACTCCAACCATGCTCCTTATCTACCTCCTAAAATAGGTAGTCCTCTAGGAGCTTCTAAATCTGAGAAGAGAGAAAGGACTTCTAGTGGCTCCCTATAATTTAATGCTGCTTTATTTAATAAGTATTTCAAACCTTTATTTAATGCTAACTATTTTTTATTTTATTTTTTAATAGAGATGGATCAATCAAAAAAGAGTTATAGCATTTATGACTCTCCAAATTAGGGAGTATGGTTGGAGTTGAAATTTTTTAGAGAGCTCCTAAAATAGCTTTCTTATATTTTTAGCTAAATTTTAGCTAAGAAATAGAGGGCATCATTGTGGATGCTCTAAAGTCAAGTCAATTACAATATTCAAACATTACAAAGGTCTGCCTACATTAGTAGAGTTCAAAAACTATAGTTGCCTAACCTATACAAAACTATGAAATATTCTACCAATACTACAAAAGACCCATTGCCTTCGTCTGAATCCAAGGCACCTGATGGGTTTTCATCCCAAGTGCTTCACCACGAACTCTATTATTTGTCTTAAGACCCATTGCCTCGACATAGCCCTTCTTCGTGTCTCTAAATTATCAAGACATTCATCTTCAATTAATCTCTTCAACTTTTCCTACATTTCAGCCTAACAAAAAAATTATAAATATTCAATTTATCTTTCTCCATCCAATTGTGGTCATCATAGAATAAGCAGCCTAATAAACTCTACAATGATGAATTGCATTATGTATTAAAAACTTAGGACAATAGTCTTCTGGATCTCTACATTTCTGTTTTTAATATACTTGAAAAAATAAAAGAACATAAAGAATAATGAACAAGAAAACATAAATAAATTAAACTACCTTTAAAAAACTTTCTAGATGCTTAAACAAATAACAAGTCAACCAAAACAAAATAAGAGAACAACTCACACATATATAAAAGCCCAATACTCTCAATACTACGAACAATTTTATTCAACAATAAACAAAGAACAACCATATAATAGAAAAGGGTAAAAGGGAAACAGACTTGGATTTTAAGTTTCCAAAAAACATTCAACAATCCTGCAATAGATAAATACATACCCACAAATCAGACCCATCAAACAAACCAAAGAAATAGGAACACAAGTCTCACCAGAACAGGGGCCTTTTTTCAAGAAGAAGAACCAAATCACCCACAACTAAAAAGAGCAAAGAAAACCCCCAAATTTAATCTCCCTATCAATTTGAACCAGCATATACTTAAATCACTACCACGCCATTCCTCCAACTCCAATAGCTTGAAAGGAAGAATGAAAGGACCCGCCCCGAATTCCTAGGAATCCAAGACAAATCATGTGGGTTATCCAACATCAATTTGATGTTGGGCCCACTTACCAAAAAGGGGCAAGACTTACTGCCGAAATTTTGGCAGAGTCTCCCCTGAAAAACGGGCATTTTCCAAATTTAATGCACCTGTTAAAAACACAAATATAAACCGACTAGCAACATGCAAAATGTCATAGCACACAATTAAATAATAGGCATCCATCCTTACATTCAACCCTAGTATGGGCGGTAACAAAGCAGTCTAAAGAGTTTCACTTTACAAATGGAAATAAAGTTCAACGAAAAAGAAACAAATAAAAATTTGTCCTGCACAAGCTCGAGCTCGGAAGTTCACAACTTGGTACGGCCGCTTGGTTCGAGACTATCTACTGCCTGGAGGGCGCAAAACAGAAAATTGTGAGTGAACCAAACAAAGTTTGTTATCTTTGAAAACAACATATAATAACCCCACCGTTTAGAAAACGATGCTGAAAACGACATGCATTCAAAACTGACGTAGCTATATATATGTACATATAGTTAAGTCAAAATCATAGTGAAATCCATATTCTCGTAATGGTATACTAACACCCATCCCATTCCAAAACCCTTCCCAAACTATTCTCTTGAAACTCGTGCCCATTAGAATGGCGAGCGAGAAAGTATCCTCACTGATAAACAAGAATGAAAGTATAGGTATATATATATATATAAGTATAACCACTACCAAACTTGTACTGGGGAAACAATCCAACCAAGGGATTGTTTGACTAGACCACATGGAAGAATTCGCAATTGACCATGTGGCTAAGGAACGAGCCATCCAATCGGGGACTAACTCACCAGCACGTACAGCAGAATCATCACTACTCGTACGCCAGTGACAAGTCCACGTGCGTAGACTAAACCCACTAAGGGTCTATGAAACACCCCATTAAGGGTGCCTGGGTTCTGACATATCCAAGTATAACAAAATTCCAAGTATCCAATTCCAGTGGATTTTATTTGTACCTCCCCGGAGTTTCAACATGAGGTTAAGGAATGACATAAACTACAATCCACTCTCATTCCATAACCTCATGACCAACCAACCCATGTACCCCACACATAACCAAGCATAGATAGAAATTCTCGAATATAGTATTTATCAACTCAAATGCAATATGCCAATACCCAAATGCATTTCAAGTACTTTTATAAAAATATCACGTTTCAACAATTAATTATATAATAAACTTAATAAACAAATAAATCATTATGCATAGCTTTCCGTCATACAATAATGTTTATTATTTGAAAACAAAGTCCACTCACAGATAATTAAATGCTGCTTGAATCTGCTAGGGTCCCGCCTGCTGGGTACACTGGGCCGGAGTACCTATTTCAAAATACGAGGACTAGATTAAAATAAAATACTTCGAAAAAGACTTTAAAATAAAACCCTAGTTTTCCCGGGATCCAAAGTGTGTGTACGACGAACGAGAAGTTTCTAAGGTCCAACTACGCGTTTCGAATAAGGGAATAACCTCGGAAGACGTTCGGTCAACGGAGTGGTCAAACTTTCCAAATTTGGTCAACCGAGGTCGCGGGACCCACAACCTCCGATTCTGATCCAAAAGTTCCTACGGGTTCAATAGAGTTCACTAAACATATCTTGCAAGTTTGGTCCAGATCGAGCTGTCAGATTGCTCACGATCGCACGATCAGACGATCACCGTTTCACGCAAACTTTAAGTCATTGAATCAGAGCATCCGTGACTCCGATTCATGATCTGCGAATTCCTACATTATCCTAGAGGTGCCTAGATCAACATATTTAAAAATGGAGTCGATCCAACTGCTCGAAGATATTGAACCCGATTAATGTCTAATACGCTTAAATCTGATCGACAGTCGGTAACCAAATTCAGATCCGAGCTTACTGTCATGCTCGGGACGACATGAGGATCATTTTAGGACTAAATGGAGCACCAAACCTGGCCCACGCACCGTCACACCGCTCGGCAGCGCTTGGGTGTCTTGAGAAATTCCTGCAATAGGAAAATTCTCAAATCACCCAACAATACCTATACCTACATGATCAGGACAACGAGTGGAGCAACTTTTGTTCGGACCATGGCCAAAAAGTGACCGGAACTTGCTAGAAACTTGAGCCCAAAACCTATCAAACTTGAAGTTGTAAATCGAGTTTCAAAACTCAAAAATGGATCCTAATCAACCCAACCATCAGCTAGATCACATTGAGAAGATAAGAAAGCATGCCTGGATCGATAAAAATGGTGGCCGAAATTGCCGGAACGAACGCCGGAAAGTTTACGTAAAATCATGCTTATTTTTCACAATTTTTCGGCGACTAGAGCGATGGATGGAGGCTGGAATTGGGTGGGACGGAGAGAGGAGATGGAGGTGGTTGTTTTGGTACCGGCCCAGCCGGATTTGGTGGCCAGCTAAAATGTGGGCGATTGTGCAAGGGACGGGGGGTTGTTCGTGCGAGAGAGAGAGAGAAGGGAGATTGTGAGAGAGAGAGAGAGAGAGAGAGAGAGAGATCTGATTTTTCAAAACCCAACTTCGAAATATTTACGGTTGTGCCATTGCACTTCCGTTGATTGTAACTTTTTCATTACAACTCCGATTTGAGCTTACTACATGTCTACAAACTTATATTGACGCGCTCTATGCAACCTTACAATTCATTTCCCCAAAATTCTACCGGATTAAAAAGTGACCATAATGACCCCATCCTCGAGGGCAAAATTGTAATTTCATAATTAAATAATTATATTAATTTATATGAACAATAAAAATAGGGTCGGGATATCACAAAGAAAACGATTTCTTCAATGGAAAAAGAAAAGAGAGGACGGAAGGAGGGGAGAGTGAGTGACACAGAGAGAGCAAAACCCAAAAAACAAAAGAAAAAAAGAGAGATAAGAGATGGTCCATTTGGAGTAGCGAGAGTTTTAAGAGTTACTTTTTTGTAACCAAAAAGTATAAAAAAATTATATTTAAGTCTAGCAGTGGCAAAGGTTCGTTTATGAAATTGTTGCATAATAGGTTCGTCATCTATATTATTAAAAAATTCTTTCTCAAAATATACAACCAAACAATTGTTCATCCATATATCCCCCATTCGATTCTTCACAATATTCATAATAGAAAATACCCACTCAACACTTGCGATTGCAACAGGTAGGATTAGTGCTAATGTCAAAAGCAAGTATACCAGAGGGCAAATCTGAAACTTTTTTTTTTTTGTTTGTCTCAACCATCTTTTGTGCAAGATCAATAATCCCAAATGTAATTCTCAAGTTGTTCTCCGAGTAGCCCGAGGTCATGTACAAAAAAATCACTTGGATAAAATTGGGCAAACCGCATAAACTTTGCTTTATCAAAAGTAGAGAATGAATTACTTGGATTCAAACATGTCATACAAATAAGTAATTCAATATTTTTCTCATTGAACCGATCATTTAACTCTCGGAGTTGAATATCAATGACATCAACAAATAAATCAACATGATAATGATGTAAATTTGTGATGGGCTGAGCTTTACGTTTTGGTCTCCCTCCACTAGAAAAAATATCATCCATTTTAGGAATTTCATTTTGATGCTTATCACAAAAAGAAGAAACCTCATCAAATAAAGAATCACAACCATTATCTCTCATACTTTACAATCTTCCTTTACATATTTTGACCAAGTCCATGTCATTCACAATATTTTGATATTTCTTTTGTAATGCATGTGATAAGTCATTTGTGATTCCCAAAATTTGTGTCATCAAGTGTAGAGAAAAAATGAAGCTGAATGATTCCATAAAAGTTAATAGAACCCTTACTTCAAAAAAAAATTTCATGACTTGATCCATCTTTTCTTATAATATGAAGCACATCTATCACATATGAAAACATGTTAGCCAAACTGATTAAACAATTGTAGGGAGAGCTCCATCATGTATCACTAGACCGCTTAAGATTAGTTTCTTGATTCAGACATTGTCCACTTAAAAGCTCATTATTATTGAGTGCTTCAAAAATGCATCAGCATGCTTTTCTCTCATCATATCATGTCGCTTAGTTGATGCACCCACAACATTCACCACATTAGAAACCATAACAAATAAATATGCAATTTCTGAATGTTTCTTTGGCCCAACTACCAGAGGTAACTGAAAGTAATGAACTTAAAAATAGACTTTTTTCTCATTTAGAATGAGTGTTTTAAGACCATTAAACTAACCTTGCATATTACTTGTCCCATCATAACCTTCCCCTCGCAACCTAGAGATGCTCAATCCATGTCTCGAAAAAATAAATCATCAACGACTAACTTGAGTGAGGAAGATTTAGTATTTGTAACATGCACAATACCTATAAAGCGCTGAATTACATGACCTTTATCTACATAACGTAGTATAATGGCCATCTGCTCATTCAAAAACATATCACAAGATTCATTAACAAGAATGGCAAACAATGAATCACTAATATCTTCAATGATTGCATTGATGTTTAAGTTGAAATAGCACTTGCAGTGTCATTTTGGATATCAGGTGATGTCAACTTCATATTTTCAGGAGCATTTTTTAGCGTGGCGACTTTTATATCATCGTCATAATGACATAGCCATCGTAAAAATGCCAGAAAATTCCCTTGACTGATTGAATCTTCAGATTTATCATGCCCACTAAATGGAAGCCCTTGTTGTAAAAAAATCCTACTCACACCAACTGATGCACCCAAACGAGTGCGATAATCAATTTGATCCTTGGTGGAGTGTTTTGAGAGAACGGTTTTAATATGTTGCTTTTGGTTCAATAAAATCTCACAACTTCTCCAAGCATTATTATGAGCACTATTAGGTCTTCCAACATGAGTTTGTAGCTTCTCTTTTTTCTTCCAATTCGAAAATCTAACACCAACAAAAGATTCACCACTAGATTGGTCTCCAATATTAGGTTTAAAGAGATAACAACATAAACAAAACGCAACATCTTTTTCTTTGTTGTATTCCTACCAAGTAGGATAGCGTGACAGCTTTTATATCATCGTTATAATGACATAGCCATCGTAAAAATGCCAGAAAATTCCCTTGACTAATTGAATCTTTAGATTCATCATACCCACGAAAATAGAAGCCCTTGTTGTAAAATAATCTTACTAACACCAACTGATGCACCCAAATGAGTTTGATAATCAATTCGATCCTTGGTGGAGTGTTTTGAGAGAACGGTTTCAATATGTTGCTTTTGGTTCAATAAAATCTCACAACTTTTCCAAGCATTATTATGAGCACTACTATTAGGTCCTCCAATATGAGTTTGTAGCTTCTCTTTCTTCTTCAAATTCGAAAATCCAACACCACTAAAAGATTCACCACCAGATTGGTCTCCAATATCAGGTTTAAAGAGATAACAACACAGACAAAAGGCAACATCTTTTTCTATGCTGTACTAACTCACTAAACGAAGCAGGATTCAATCATCTTGGTTTTGGTCCAAAGTTTTTTTAAGGAAAATTATGCCCTCGAGGTTAATAAGGACCTTTTTGGATATAAGTGTTGAGGCCCAAAAAAAAAAAAAAAAAAGCCCCTACAATAAGCTCTTCGAACTTGGTCTTGAATATTTGGATGGTAACTCAATATTCGATTACGTAATCCAGGATCAGCTCGTAGATTTTCCAAATGAACTTCCATACAAGTTTGCTTTGAACTACTTTCATTGTTCTTTTGACTCTTTAGAAGTGACGACTCCACTAACTCAAACTTTGATTTACTGTTGAAATATGTTTCCATAATTGAAAAACATATATTGACCAAATTTAAATTCAAACATGTATGAACATCTTCTCAAACTTAAATCAATAGAGAATCATATATAGCGAATAGGATAGGAATGAATTAAATTAAAAAGTTACAAACACAATTTCACAATTGCAACAAACAAATCATTATTTGTAAGAAAAATTGCAAGGGATTGCAAACTACATATTTGGAGTTGAATAACGAATTTGGAAATATCTTTAAAGCTTTTCTTCTTTGGTAATTTGCACATAAATTGAAGAACCATTAAACTCAATAGAAAGAGAAAATCAAAAACTAAAAAAATCATAGGTGGAGTTAAAGAACGAAACAAACCAGTGAGGGATGCTTAGAATATGAAACGTGGGTTTTCTAGGGAACAAGACAAGATGGCTTGTGTTTTTGGGAATTGTTTTACAACAGTGAACGTGAAGGGTGCTTTAAAAGAATGAGAAGCGTGGGCTTTTGACTTGGTAAGGCTCCATGTTCGTGGTAGAAGATAATTGTAAATATAATATTTATACGGTGGCTGATTTTGATGTTAAAAAAAAATTACATATGCCGATAAAAAAATCTCCAGTTCTCTGAAGAAAGAATAAGTCCCATATGTATTCAATTGGAAACCGATGATATGGCAAGTTGAAGATTGTATTAAACTAAATATGTTTAATGAGAATATTAGTAATTAATTTTTTAATAATACATGGGAAATTGTACTGCCACCCTCCAACCTTTTGAAGCCCTTTGAGGTTTGTCCGCCTCAACGTCATGACTTGACCTAGCTGGTGTGCATTCCATTTCAAAGTTGATTGTGTGTTTTAATTAGGTTTTCAAGCTTAGTGAAAGAAGAAAGACTACTACGAATATATACAAACACTCGATGAAAGCATCAATTTGTAGGATGTGAATTCCATAAAAACTTTGTTATGGTCCACCCTAAACAAACTAGTGAAAATTTATCATTGCATCACTATTTAGTTAGACTTAAAATAAAAAAAAAGGATTGAAACATAGCCCTATATATAAATGCATTCAAGAATCAAGATATTTCGAATTTTATGATTTTTATATTTGACAGAGTATTGACTCAATTTTATGACTTGAACAAAATAAAGAAATGGAACCATTACACATAAAGAAAAATGAAAAGAAAATTATTCAGAAATCCCTCTAGGCCCATTCAAAAATTTTGTACCCAGGTTGCCCCTTTGGACTACAACAAACAATCCCTAAACCTACAACAAACAATCCCTAAACCTACAACAAACAAGTGAAAATTGTGTTACTTTCTCTTTACACAAGTGAAAATTCGCACTTTCCCTTGCCCCACGTGAATTCAGTTTGTCGGTTAATTTGTAATGTCCCTTTCTTTTTTCTTAAAATTGTTTATTTATTGATGGGCCTTTTTCCAAACCCATGATGTAGCTACCCTTTCTCTTCAGAAAGGAAATTCCTTGATTGATCCAGAGTCCAGACCAGTACCATTTCCTTCATTATTGATGCCGCTTTTCGGAGGTGCCTGTCACATTATGTGGGTCTGCATGTTGAACCTATACTTTCTTCTTCTTTTGGTAACTTGGCAAATAAAGAAAAAAGGGTCATGCTAGGGAGACCAACTTTAGATACCAACTTGTGTACCAACTCTCTAATAGAGGTGGAGCCCACCAATACAATGGGTCCCACACTCTATTAGAGAGTTGGTACACAAGTTGGTATCTAAAGTTGGTCTCCCTAGCATTTTCCAAGAAAAAAATATATACTTAGCTTCACGGACTACTTAGCTTCACGGACGAGCTTTTTGTTTGTATACTTGCAGCTAACAGCAGGGCAAAGCAGAGTGCAGTCAGCTAATTACTTCAGATTGAATTTTAGGTTCTGTTTTTAGCAAAAATTCTGATTTGGGTGGGTGGTCTCACTGTTTTGGCGTTGCATCTGGGGTTGGCTGTTGAGAATGAGACAACCCAAGAAAGAAATGAAATTATGGGAGTGTTGAAAGACAATTCCTTGGTTCATCTTACTCAGAGCTCTACTAGGCAATTCTTCATACCAATAGTGACCCAGGTCAGAATCATCTTTTGGGGACAGAGAGGATGATGTTGTGTTGGTCGTTCAAGATGAATTTGTTTTGGTTTTTTCTATTGCTGTTTCTGTATCTTGGGGTGTTCTCATTTGGGTCCAGCAACAATGTTTCTTCGAGACCTGCGGTTGTTAATATTGGAGCTATTTTCACCTTTGATTCTACTATTGGTAAAGTTGCCAAGCTTGCTATTGAGGAAGCAGTGAAAGATGTCAACTCCAATTTCAGCGTTCTCCATGGGACCAAACTCTTTGTAAAAATGCGGAATTCCAATTGCAGTGGATTTGATGGAATGGTTCAAGGTACTTTATCTTCTATTGCATTCCCTTGATTTTTGGGTTGGTTGTTTGTTTGGTCAAGAATTATGTTTTAGTCGAAAGTCCATGAATCGTATATAGTTATGCTGACAATTTTGTTAATTTACAGCTTTGCAATTCATGGAGACTGATATTGTCGCCATTATAGGCCCACAATCTTCTGTAGTTGCCCATATCATATCCCATGTTGCAAATGAACTCCAAGTTCCTCTATTGTCATTTGCAGCCACAGACCCAACTCTCTCATCCCTTCAGTTCCCTTTTTTTGTTAGGACAACACGTAGTGATTTGTATCAAATGAGTGCAGTGGCGCAAATTGTTGATCATTATGGTTGGAAGGAGGTTATTGCCATTTTTATAGATGATGATTATGGACGTAATGGCATGTCAGCTTTAGATGATAAACTTGCAGAGAGGCGCTGTAGAATTTCCTACAAGTTGGGAATTCCCCCAGGACCTGGAGCTACCCGGGGCGACATCATGGATCTTCTTGTTAATGTCGCACAATTGGAATCTCGAGTTATAGTTCTTCATGTGAATCCTGATTCAGGTCTCATGATTCTCTCTGTGGCACATTATCTTCAAATGATGGGTGATGGATTTGTATGGATAGCTACAGATTGGCTGTCATCTCTTTTAGATTCTGCTTTGCCTCTTCCTTCTGAGACCATGGATACATTGCAAGGAGTTCTTGTTTTGCGCCAACACACCCCAGATTCAGATAGAAAGAGGACCTTTTTCTCCAAGTGGAACAAGCTGACTGGTGGTTCTTTGGGACTGCATTCTTATGGGCTTTATGCTTATGATTCTGTTTGGCTGGTTGCTCATGCTCTTGATGCATTTTTTAACCAGGGTGGGATCATTTCATTCTCTAATGATTCTAGGATAAAGTCTGTAGAAAAAGGTGGTAGTCTTCACCTTGAAGCAATGAGCATTTTTGATGATGGACCGCTCCTGTTGAAAAACGTATTGCAAAGTACTTTTCTTGGTTTGACAGGTCCTATTAAGTTTGATTCAGAGAGGTCTCTTGTTCTTCCAGCATATGATATTATTAATGTACTTGGTACTGGGTTTCGAAGAATTGGTTACTGGTGTAACTATTCTGGTTTATCAACTGTTCCCCCTGAGATGCTCTATTCAAAGCCACCTAATCGTTCCAGTGCAAACCAACAATTATACAGCGTTATCTGGCCAGGGGAGACATTGTCAAAGCCCCGTGGTTGGGTTTTCCCAAACAATGGGAAGCAACTAAGAATTGGTGTGCCTATTCGTGTCAGTTACCTGGAATTTGTATCACAGGTTCGGGGAACTGATAATATGTTCAAGGGTTTCTGCATAGATGTATTCATTGCTGCTGTAAACTTGTTACCATATGCTGTTCCATACCGATTTATCCCTTTTGGAGATGGTCAGAAAAACCCAAGCTACAACGAGCTTGTGTATTCTGTTGCAACGGGCGTGAGTAAATCTATCATAGATTCAATATTTGAAATTCATGTCATAAAAGACAAGTTTGATTTGCCAATATGTGCATGTGTATATGTGCACATTCTTTGGCTAATTCTCTCATTTACTGTTTGCAGGTCTTTGATGCTGCTGTTGGTGACATTGCCATTGTTACAAATCGAACGAAGATTGTGGATTTTTCACAGCCATATGCTGCCTCTGGACTTGTTGTAGTGGCTCCATTTAAAAGATTGAACTCTAGTGCTTGGGCTTTCCTTCGGCCATTTACTGCACGTATGTGGGTTGTCACTGCTGCTTCCTTTCTTGTTATTGGTATAGTTGTGTGGATTTTGGAGCATAGGATAAATGATGAATTCAGGGGTCCACCTAAAAAGCAACTTATAACCATCTTGTGGTAAGTTCTATAGTTATCTTATCAGGATATTTACTAGCTTGTACAAACTGTTTTTCTTTTTAACCAATTTGCACCAACTGATTACCTAGTTAGTTTATCCTTTGCTTAACAATGTGATCAGCACTGTAACACCCTGCACTCAACTTACAAAGAAGGTGCTCCAGAATGATCGCTTTGAGCTTGAAAATAAACCTCAACTACTTTTGTCCACATTTTATTTAAATTTCTCAACTTTCTTTTCATAATAAGTTATAGATAACCATGATGATAGTAGTGCTCTAAGCAGCAGTATAGTAAGAGTTATCCAGGTGACAGAGAACGTGCTCCAAAATCATTAATTTTGGCTTGAAAACAAATAGATAACCATGATGTTAGCAGTGCTCTAAGCTGCAGTGTAGTGATAGTTATCCAAGAGACAGAGAAAGTGCGCCAAAATCATTAATTTTGGCTTAAAAATAAACATCAAGTCATCACTTACCATGTCCATGTATCTTATTTAGATTTCTCGACTTTCTTTTTCAAAATGTCTCAGAGAACCATAAAGATAGTAGTGCTCTAAGTAGTGGTGTAGTGCCAGTCTTAGGTAGCAAAGGAATGCTTTATGGATCGCAGTGACACTTTCTGATAGAAAATAGGCAGATATATCAACTGGTCATTGGTCGTGATCAAATACCTTATATACTTTAAGAATTGATTACCCCAAAAAAAAAAAAAAAAAAAAAAAAAAACCCTTTTCCCTTAGAGCTTGTTTGTAAATGTGTCCTTGTTGAAACTTTTGCATGGAAATCTTTGATTAGATTGTTCAACATAGTGCTCCTCAAAAGCAAGGACGTAACAGAGGAAGCCTTCTGGAAAAGAAATTAATTTCTGTAAATGTTATTTCTAAAATTTAAAAAGGATAAGGACAATCTGTCTTCAAGCAGAGCTGTGTGAAAAGTAATGAGAGCAGAAACACGTCCAATTGTGACTAATTTCCTCTTTCATCGACCATTCTTCTATTTGGTCAGGGTGATACGTTGTGCTTCTTATTGTAAGAATCCTGTGTGTATGGTTTTGGTCTCCTACCACTATTGCGAATCTGTCTAGAGCATGCTGTGGTGCTTAATGAATAAGACTTATTTCACCCGAAGTCCCTCAAGGGCTCTAGAATGTGATGTGTTTCTTTAGGTTCCTAAGGTTACTTAGCATCTAGGTCCATATGACATCTTCCTATATTTCCCAGATATTGGTTTCTGATTTGTTTTCTTGTTTGTCAACCGTGCAGGTTTAGCATCTCAACTCTGTTCTTTGCCCATAGTAAGTGAGACTTAGCTTCTTTCCTCATAAAATCTGGCTTTTGTGGACTTATTGAAACAATATTCATTTAACTGACTTGCTTCTCCACCCTCTCCACAGGAGAGAACACTGTGAGCACCCTTGGTCGTCTAGTTCTCATCATATGGCTCTTTGTGGTTTTGATAATCAACTCAAGTTACACTGCCAGTCTGACATCAATTCTTACAGTGCAGCACCTATCTTCTCCAATTAAAGGAATTGAAAGCTTGAAAAATAGTGATGAGCCAATTGGGTATCAAGTGGGTTCCTTTGCTGAACATTATTTGAGTGAGGAACTTGGCATATCCAAATCCAGGCTTATTCCCCTTGGGTCTCCTCAAGCATATGCGCAGGCGCTCCAGCTTGGTCCTAAAAAGGCCGGAGGTGTTGCTGCTGTGGTTGATGAGCGTCCTTATGTTGAAGTCTTCCTCTCATCACAGTGCAAATTTAGGGTTATAGGTCAAGAGTTCACCAAAAGCGGTTGGGGTTTTGTGAGTATATTTTCTTGGAACATTCATATTCTGAGATTCTTTTACATGTTAGCCTAATGTATACGAGAAATACAAAATTATGACCTGTCTTTATTTTCTTTGCCATGATAGGCATTTCCACGCGACTCTCCTTTAGCTGTTGACATGTCAACTGCACTTCTACAACTCTCAGAGAATGGTGATCTGCAGCGGATCTATGATAAGTGGCTGAGGCAAAGCTCTTGCACTTTAGAGAGCACTGAACTTGAGTCAGACCGGCTTCACCTTAAAAGTTTTTGGGGCCTCTTTCTCATATGTGGAATAGCTTGCTTCATTGCTCTCTTCATATATTTTTTGCAAATTCTGAACAAGTTACGCCATGCTGACCCAACACCATGTGTTTCAACTAGTCCAGGTAACTCACGATCTAGGCAACTCCGGAGATTTTTATCATTAATTGATGAGAAGAAAGACCCCTCCAATAGTGGAAGTAAAAGAAAGAAAATAGTTAGATCGTTTTCCGACAATGATAAGGATGACAAGTTGGGGCGGAATCCCGAAAAGAAACAAACAGAAATGACTAATAGGAGCGAAATTAACTCCAACAATTAACTCATTCATTAGATCATCGTAATTGTATCAATGCTTGTAAGTCCTCATTTAACCTTACCTTAGCATTAGTATTATTTTGAATAATCTATATGTATATACTTTATATTCTGGGAACTTATGTTGGAATTCTGATGCCAATGTCAAGCTAATATTTAGCATATCCTTCTGCCTCATCTCCCCATCATAATTATTGTTGTTTTATGTGTTATTTTCGGAGTCAAAATTGAAGCGTGTATTTCTTTATATCCGATGTCCTCTACAGCTTTGATTTTCAGTTTTCAATCCTTCTTGTTATTAAGTTGAACATCCTGATCTAGAACCAAAGGGCAAAGAAAGAAAAGTTCAAAATCTTCATAGGCCAGAAGATGGTTTGTTTTTATGTACTGTCAGAATAAACTTGCATTTTATGCATGCCATTTATAACGTGTTTGTATTGTTAGGATAGCTAGAATTCCTATAATTGGTTTGAATCATCAGCATCATTACATGGTAAAATGTCATAAATTGTCATAAATGAGGCTACCTATTACGTGCTGTTCATCTTGTAACAATTTGATTATCTAATGATTACCACCTTTTCTTAAAATAAAATAAAACCAGCCACATAACTCAATTAACTCGCCGTCTCCAGATCTCAATATTGATCAGTATTCAGAGCAATATTGTCTTGTGAAGAAACTCAAATGCCAGATAGAAATATGATCTCCTAGTCATCTTCACTGTATTCATCTCCTACTCATCCGAATGCACACAATCATACTGCGCATTTCTCTTCCATATTTCTCATAGGCCATAGCTGTATGTTTCTTTTTTTCTCTTTTTTTATGATACGGAAAATATTCAATTACAAACAGAAACCACGCGGGTCATGCTCTGAGTTTCTCATAAATACTCACTCATTTCTTTGAAATTAACAGTGCCTAAATGGGCCCTTTTTGTTCAAATTGTCTCATGTCAGGATGCATTGCTTTCTTTTATTTTATTTTGTATTTTGTATTTTTCAAAGGTCACAATAAAAAGATTCCATATCAGAAAAGAGGGAGAACTTTTGTCAAACAAAAAAGGCTTTGATTGTGGAGACATCTTACTTTTAACCATGTGCAACCAAAGAAAAAGACTCCTTTTTCAGGATAAACCAGCCTAAAATTCAAAATCCCGCAGAACAACCTTCAAATCAAACTTTTCTTGTTTTCTTCTTTTACATCGGGATGTGACCAATAAATCTTAAGCCCTAACTTTAGAAATACCAACACTCAAGAGTGAAGAGCTAGCTGTCAACCATATTGATTATGCCCTCTGTCATTCCTTCCTTGTTGATTTACTGTTGAGGATACCGGCATCTCCCATAAGCTGATCACAAATTGCAAAAACAGATCACAACATTAATAACAATCACATTTCAGATTAGATTAGGCTTAACCATAAAAAATAATTGTTTACAGAGTCAGAACAATCAACAACTTAACATGTGTGTCAGGCCAATTCGGTGAGCTAGTTTAGTTTTTTTTTTTTTTTTTTTTTCATTCACTATAGAGAGGGGAAGAGGGGAGTATTACATTAGGTTGCCTCAAGATTGTCTTCTACGTAATCGAACCAAGGTTTACTTGGGTGGGGATGTGAGCTAGTTTAGTTAAACAATGTATACTTTTGGTAAAAAGATTAGCTAAATATGTTATTTTTCTTTTTTGGGTGAAAAGATTAGTTGAACAATATCAAAATTGTATGAAGTGTGAATTAATGGGAAATCTGTCTAGGATTTATTAATTATACTTACTTGGATCACTGAAAGTAACTAAGCCAGTGCCCTTGAAGTCACAATTCCAGTAGTTTCTGCCATGCATCTGATAGTAGGCATTCATAGCATAAGATGCATGAGCAAGAAGCTTCTGAGGCTCAAAACAATCACCATTCTCATAGATCTCTCTGCAATCCACACCACCACCTCCACAGCAAAAATCCAACACAGCTTGAAGCACCTTCTCATCAGCATGGGGCTTAGCAACACACCAAACAGATGGACCCCTTATCACACCCGATACTTTCTCACCAAACCCAAATCCTCCTCCATTTCCGTTGCCATCGTTGCTGCAAAATTTGCAGCTCAAATCCACTTCGTACACCTTCGAACCGTCCCCGTTAAAAATCCCGAAATTTCTCTCTGTCGCGCCCCCTTCCTTCTTGTTCTCATTAAACAAAGCAAACACAAATACCTCAACCTTGTCATTAGGCTTCATGGGTGTCCCTTTGTTAGACTGGGCACGCTCAATCAACCTAGTGTTATAAGTCTTGGCATTTTCCGGCGTAGCGGCTATATCCCCGGTGTCACCCTTGGATGGCCACCCGGATTCAGACACCATGATCTCCACGGTCCGGTGTCCAAGTCCGAGTGCATCAATGGCGGCTCGAACAGCATCAATCTGAGCATCCAGCATGTTGGTGTACGTGTACCCTTTCGGGTCACGCACACCGTTTGAGGTTGAGTTCCCTAGCAATGCGTATTGTAGATTGACCATGTCGGGGTTGTCCCGGTATGCGAAGTAAGGGTAGGCATTGACCATAAAAGGGGCGCCAGTGTCCGCCAAGAAGGCAGCTATGGAGGTCATAGTTGGCACAAGATTTGTGGCAAAAGTTGAGGATGAAGGAGGAAATGAGGATGCTAGAACGGCCATGCTGTGTGGGGTGGTGACCTTGATCTTGCGCTCCAGCCCTCGGGCTATGAGCACTGCGTGCAAGTTCTGCATTGCCTGGACCAGAGCTGTGGGGTCCACTTGGGGATCTTTGTCACTTTTTGTAGCAGCTGTTGTTGTGGTTAAGTATTCATTTCCTACAGCAATGGCTGTGATGGAAGTGGCAGGAATGAAGGGCAGGACACGAGTGGCAAACCACTCGTCCGCAGCAGCCACGTCGGTGCTGATGTTGGAGACATGGCTGTTCTCGACGGCGACGATTAGGTCGATGCCTGTGTTGGAAAAGGCCTGGAGGATTTCGGGGTTGGTGTCATAGATTTTGACCTTGTCTATGAGAGTGGCCTGGAGGAGCTGAGCTACTCTCTTTGGTGATGGCAGGTTGTTTCCGAGAGTCCCGTAGTTTATGCCCACACCGGAAACCACCGCGTTTTGGAACGAGCTTACAATTACTAAGAGGAGGAGTGGGAGGGTGGTGGTGGCCATGGTGATTGAAGTAAGTTCGACTTTGTGTTTGAGGGCGCTATATAGCTAATGAGATTTTGTTTAAGCCTTCAAAGGAGAGTTGGCACTTTCTACTTTCTGCTCTAGTGGAAAATGTCTGTCGCTGGTCTGCTTTATCAAATTACAATATTTACCCACCATTTTAATAGTGATGAATGATTAAGTAGGGTCAATTTGGTCATTTAAACCCAGGATGCTGGAGAGTTGGTACTGTACATGTGGTAGAAAAGGGTAGCATGAAAGAAACAGAAAGTGGTCAGAAATCACAGAAAAATCTTTAAAATAAAAAAGAAAGAATCTTTGCCGCAGGCTCCCCAAAATGCGTGAGCTTGACTGATTCCATAGTGAGATTTAATTTGATTCACACCAATTCCGTTTGGGCTTTGATAGTATTGGCTGACATAATTATGCATACACAGAGAGAGAGAGAGAGAGAGAGAGAGAGAGAGAGGTTCATGACTTTTGCTTCATGCTTTATACTTGCAAGTCTCTTATCAATGAAACACTATAACATGTAGCTTCTTCATTCACTTTTGCACTATCACTGTTTGTACATATATAATACATTTGCAATTACAAAAGTTAAATTAATTCGTTGAAACAGGTCAAGAAAGTGAGGTGGCTAAGACAGGCCGGGTGGGGAGCAGTTATAGTAGTTTGCTTTTCATATACTTACAGAAGAATTCTTCCTCTTTGCAGTACCTGTACAACACTTTATAAACCTCGATTAAAAGTTTTGGAAATCGACTTGAAAAATAACTGTTAAAGCCCTCGGGAACTGGCCCCAGTATTTCCTGAATGTCTTGAGGAAGTTCCCTGTAATGGTTTAGCTTGTTCCGTATGACACGCAATAAGTCACGAACACTATCAAACTTGTAACGCCTGTAGCGACCAATGTTATTGATAAATGTAGATTCCATCTTCTCATCCCACTTCCCATTTAAAGCAACTGCTGCAGTACCTTCTAATGCATTTAAGAGTTCCGATTCACTCTCCCTATCTTCCAATTCAACTCGATCACTAGCATCTCGAAGAAATGAAAGTATAGTCTCAGAACTCCAGAAAAAAGGATGATGCAACACATCCATGGCTGTTGGCCTGGAAAATCAGTAATTCAGTGGGAATGAGCAATTACAGCCAAAAGGTATCCTGGTACACATGGCTGTATACATCTGTGTCCATGTGTCTATGTGTGTGCGTGTGCGTGTGCGTGTGTCTAAGTAGGAGGGAGTGGGGCGGACACTCTACATAAAGCTCTAGCTTTTAGGTTGACAGATAGTGATAGAACCAATAAAAATTATTATAAATTTGTATGGATGACAATAAAGAACTTTACCTCATATCAGGGTTGGGATCCAAGAGACGATTAAAAAGATCCACAGCTTCTGGTATAGTATCTACTAAGAACAGGTCTTTCTGGTCATTTACTATATTTACATCACGCTCGATACTATCACCATAAGGGTGTTTTCCCCCAGTGACACAGAAAAAGAGAAGACACCCTAAACTAAATAAATCCACTGCACGTGTTTGGCGCTGATGGCGAAGTTGCTCAGGTGCTTGCCATCCTGAACTACCATAACCTGCAGTCAACAACAATAAAGAAAAATAATAGGATGTTTAGTTTGTGCACACAAACAGACCAGTAGGGGTAACAGACCAGTAAGAAAGTTGACCTACACCAGTAATAAAGTAAACAAAAGGCCTAGCAAATAAACATCAATAAATGGTTAACTCATTGGATCATGATTCCAGGTTGTTTTCAAACTCACCACATTTCGTCACCTAGACCTAAACCATAACAAGCACATGTTGCCTCAGAATTAATAAACATAATACTTCAAACAGTTCCAGATACTTACCAGTAGCATGCTGGGTTATGGAAGACCTGTCCCCTTGTAGGCGTTTGCTGATACCCATATCTGAAAGCTTGGCACGCAAAGACCTGCCCTTTATTATCAAAACATTCTGAGGCTTTAAGTCCCGATGTATAATTCCAAGTTCATGTAAATGAGCAAGCCCAGAAACCAGATCACTGCAAAAATAATGATCTTGTCAAATTCTCAAGTACCTTATTCAACTTTTTTCAAGATTTTGTTTTTTCTTCTATATTAATGAAATCGAATTTCTTGATAACATATTAGGGAAATCAAATTTAAGATGTGCTTTGAAAAAATGGAAGCAACTAAAAAGTTCAATCCCTCACTTAAAACCCCACTTGAAGGGGAAACGAAATCGAGAATATACGTTTACATAAGTCAAACATAAGTCCCCTTATATAAGTTTCCAACATAAAGGATGAAATATGAAACATTAAATCCATTGAAATGAATTGTTTCTATAACAAAGTTTTCTACAATCCTTTAAAAATGAATGGTTATTTTCCCTCCAAAATTCCTATAAAACAAAGAAAGTGATTAGCTGTCTTCAAGGTGATCCTGACAGAAGTAATCTTAATCCCAACAGGGTACCTGTCATGTCACCTGCACTAAAAGTTACTAGTATGACTGCCCCAGTGCAAAATTAGAAACAGTGGTTAGCCCGTAATTGCAAAACAGATTGTACGGGGAAAGAAAGAAGAAGAGAGAAGCTATTGGAAGGCATTAAACTAACCTCATTAATTTTAACAACTGGGGTGAAGGGTACCCATTCGCCTTCCACAATTCAATGCCCTTGTTTCTTTCCATTATCGTATGCAATCGAACGGTATACTCAGTCAAAAAGTGGGGTTCCTGATTCTTGGTGATTTGGCTTTGAATCGACTCAGAGTAAAAATAAATCAAATCATTTAAGCTACATATACAACGCTCCAAGGATAGATAAACGAAATCTTGATCATACTCCACCCCATACCAACGGACAATATTTGGATGCTGATCAGAGGCAATAAGATTCTGAACCTCTTTCAAAGCCACATCATGATGAGCCCGTACTAGACGTTTAACAGCTACTGGACGACCATCATAGGTTCCCTCAAGTACAATGGTACCATTACTTCCCTTAGCAATTTCATCGTTGAATACAAGTAACTTGCCAATCCTGCGTCCCTCTATTTGACCATCAACATGATCAGTAAAGGTCAAGAGAAATTTGTCTTTGCTTCTTTGACTGTGTATAGATTCTTTAGATTCTCCAACCTTATATTCATGCAACACATTGCTGGTGTTTTTCTCATCAATGACATTCCTCTTATTGTTTCCCAATCGACGAGTTTTCTTCTTTTTTGGAACCCCTGTTTGCACTTTAGTTTCCTCAACCATCTCTTTCAGTTTACGCTGTTTTCCAAATGTTACATAACGGCGTAAGACATAGACCATAATGGACAGAAGTGTGAGCACAAACAGAAAGAGAGATTGTAACTTCGTTACAGCTTCAGCCATTCTGCTTGTGGCATTCATTTGACCAACACCTCTACCATGGGTACCCAAGCTGCCAGGGTCCTCGGTTTCACGATACATAGCAAGAATTCCTCTGCCCTCATCACTGCGAGGAGGCAGAGGAATCTGTTGAACAGTCGCAGGAAGATTATCATGAAGCCCATGCTTGATGGCCAGACTGCCTCCAGGATGTCTATCAGTTCGTCTGGCTAATACAGAAAGAGATTCTGTCAATCTAGGATCGCGAGTTAGGAGGATAATAGTCTTCATTTGATACGGCAATATTGAATCTGAATCCCTGCTGTGCTTTAAAGCAAGCTCATTTCCAGTATTAGAAACTTGGGGATAAGAATCAAATGCAGCAAATGTCACATTCCATACAAGCTTGCCCGAAGAATGATGTGTGATTTCATAATCTGTTCTCACGATAGAAAGGGGCTGCTCAACAGTTTCCAAGCCCTTGGAACCAGACTCTACCAACTCGTCAGCATCTTTCACTTTTGGAGACGCATCACTTTTAGTTCTCCGAACTACTAACTTGGAAGGAGTATCAGCCGAATTATATATATGAATTGGTTTTCCGGTCTGGGCAACAACTTGGAACACAGTGGTCCTCCTTGATCCCAACGTGACTCCCCCATCCTTTGACCAAATCGGAGTGCGTCCGATATATTCTTCAATAGTCGATGACAATTTCTGGCATAGGATGAACCACAACAGAATAAACAATGCAACCCCAATAAAGATATCATTACAACACAGACATCAGTTATGTAAAACCATCCAGTTCACCGACCATGAATGATACCCACATTATCTTAACAAAGACTGAGATCAAAAAAATAAAATGATGACCGAAATCCTCAAAATAGACGTTGAACATCCACTACATGCAGAACAGGCACATTCTAATATATTAAAAATAAAAATTGTAAACACAAGCATCACATCAAAATAAGGCTAAAAAGTAAGCTGCCATACCTCTTTTCCTTTGCTGGTATGGCTATAGAGCGCCCCTTCTTCACTAACATCAATGAAAAAGTAATCATCACTCGTAATCTTGTTAAAATAATTGACATCCTGATATGAAGTATAAATTGGGGCACCAGACTGGACGTCCCACTGAATCTCCCCCGTCGTAGTGTTCACCATATATATCGTCCCATCTAGTGTAACCAGCAGACCTACATCATTTCCGCTGTATCAAATTTCACAATTCAAAAACAAAGAGTGAACTTTATGAGTTTGAATTCAATAAATATCGAAAAGTTAAGCGAAAAATTCAGACTTGAGCTTACAGTTTGGGCCAAAGAGAATTGAAGAGGTTGGAACCCCAGGAATATGGATTGGAGAGGGAGATCTCTGAGCTCTCTGAGCCTGCAGTGATGGCTGAAGGACTGGACAAACATTCAATTAGCGGAGCAAATAGAAGAAGGAAGAACAAAGATCGTCGCATCTCTGAGATCCAAATACACCAATAGATTCGGAAATCTAGGAATTGGGAATTTAGGGTTTTGGGCTGATTGGTTAATCAGTTGGAATTTGGAATTTTGGACAGACAGCCGGGGGGCAATTTTAGTCCGTTACCAATTTGATGTTTGGGGCGTCTACACGTTTTTGTGACTTCAAATCTTTTCTGTCCCTCTATTTTTATTTTTTATTATCAGCTTTTATTATTTAAAAAATTAAAAAATATAATGGGTAGTTGTGTTAATTTATTATTTAATTTTTTTATAAATATAAAATAGTGTAAATTTATCATATTATTTTTATTTAATTAATAATTTTAATTTTTAATATTAACATTAATTAATAACATTTTTCGATATTTTGAATGTTTCACTATTTTTTATTTTTACTTTATATATATAGATTATTAAACTTTTATGGAAACGAATATAACCTTATCTAAAAGTGATGTGGCCATTTACCAATTAAACGAACGAAAATGGAGAATTTCAGCTATGCTCCTTGAAGTTTGGACTAATTACACTCAGAACCCATATGTTTTAGTTTCACACTTACATCCCTATTTTTAACATTTGTGAACTCTGATTAACAGTCAAAGAGCTAGATTGTCATTTGACTGCAAATGCTAAATATAAAACAAATCGGGGACCTAACTGAAGACACTGTCATGGTCTTCGATTTATTCATAGAGGGCTAAGATATAATTTCAGAATCTCTAAGTATTGTGTTTGATTGAGAAAAATATTTATAATCACACTCAATGAGTCATATAAGTCATGGAAATTCACATTAGGAATTTAATATGAATTTTGTATCATATTAATGTGATTAAAGGGTACATAGAAACTAGTTTAGCCTCTGGCTAAGTTCTCTGTTGTTTTGGGGTTTGACCCCCTTTTTTACCCAAAAAAAAAAGAGTACATAGAAAAAAGAGAAACATCATATTGCATTGTAGTTGCCTTTTTTGTATTCTAATTTGGATAATCAAGACATACCGCTACTGCCACTCATAACTTGTAGAAGGCTTAGAAGCCCTGAGTTTATGTTGCATGTTTGTTCAGATGATATTTCCTAAAATCAATGGTTTCCTTGATCGGGATGAGAGTGGGGGAGATTGAGTAAATTGATTGTTGGGAGCATGGGTTGTTGGTGGGTGGGCAGGTTGAAGTGAAAAAGCTAGAGGTTAGTTCTGTGTCCGTGCTGAACCATTAAACGGGTTAAGATTGGTCCACGTCAAATTTGACTTATGTATTGTATTTTTTTGTAATTTTTTTACAACTTCGTTTAAATCTTTTTTATAATTATATATATACAAACAAGATTTATTATTTGTTGAAAAAAGAGGCCAATAACTTTATTTAAAGTACCTTTAAATAGAAAATGACTAGATTATTGTTTGGATTTTAAAAATTGAAACTTGGAAACAATTAAAGAAAATATTAAATTTTAATATATATTATTAGAGAAAAGAAATAGACTTGAATTTAAAATATAAATGTAATAATATTATGTATTATTTTTCTCTAAAATAAATATAATTTAATAAATGGACTTTAAAAGGGCAGATCCGGCTCATTGGGCTTAATTACCTCTCTGCACAAAGATACAGACGGGCCTTACTTAAGCGGGCTGTGCTCGAGCTGACCCGGTCTATTTGACACCTCTAACTCATAGTGTGTGGTACTCTAATTTACGTGAGAGGAGGATTGGAAGATGCAAACGATAGTTTAAACTACTCTAATTTACGCGGGAGGAGGATTGAAAGATATCAAAGTACGGTTGGAAGATGCAAACAATAGCTTAAACTACTTTAGTTTACGCGGGAGGAGGATTGAAAGATATTGAAGTACAATTTAAAACATCCTTAATTATAGAAAATGGTGTATGAATTGTTTTAGGGTTTTAGTTATTTTGGGGTTGGTTTTGGTTTTGGTTTTCAATTATAGTTATGTTAAATTAATTGTCCGGTTGCTAAGCACTCCACAGTTGCTTGACTCTTGCTCTTGCAGTGAACTTTGGTTGGTCCATTGATGTTCATAGTGTTTTTTTTACCTGCATCTTTCTGAAGATGCGTATATGCAAGACAAAAGGGCTCCTTTGGTCCTCTCCGACGCGCTTAGAGTCCTAATGGTTTATTATTATTATTTTTTTTAAAATTTATTTCATTTTGCACTTTGTCACACAAATTTTTACTAACCCAACTTTCTTAATGGAAGCAAATTGAGGTTAATTAAAATCCTATGGTGTAAACATCCCAAGCTAGCCTATATATATGGTTTTAAAAGAAGATACTCTCTCTCTCTGATAATCATTTAGAGGGTAATCTTAATCTGTAATTTATTTGCTTTTGTTCCCGTTCCTCAGTTGTGATTAGAATATAATCATTTGCTGATAACAAATACTGCTAAAGCCAAAAAGATTAGTCTATGCTTCATAGACTTTGCACTCCTCGTCAGCCGGGTTTGTCTTGCAGAATTCCTCCAACGGGTCTCCGCTTCCCGCTTGTGGCGTGCCTGGCCACTTGCTTGCAACCAAATGTGCCAAATCCACAACCCTTTGGCTGCCAGAAATAATAATCCACAGGAAGATCAAGACACAGTTGAGCTTGAATATATAGTGAATAGTTTTAGACTAACATTCCATGCAACGTTAATTTTGTTCAATGAAAAACTCTTTCTAGATTTATAACGAGTGGACTCACCTGTATCCCCATTCGTTGTCGTACCAGGCAACCACCTTGACCATATCATCACCCATGACCATGGTCAAGGAGGAGTCTATGGTGGAGGAAACATCGGTGCACCTGAAGTCTACCGACACAAGAGGAATGTCACACACTGCTAATATGCCCTGCAGTGGTCCCTCGGCTGCCTTTCTGAAGGCTGCATTGACATCTTCTGCTGAAATACCTTTCTTCTCAACATTAATCACAAGGTCAACCACTGATACATTAGGTGTTGGCACACGGAGGGCAATTCCATTGAGCTTTCCTTTGAGTTGAGGCAGCACCAGAGACACAGCCTTGGCTGCACCGGTGCTTGTGGGAACTATGTTGAGTGCTGCTGCTCTGGCTCTCCTTAAGTCCCGGTGTGAAGCATCCAAGAGCCTCTGCACATGCATACACAGAGTACGCCATAAATAATTTATACTTGATTTTGAATGCCCCCATAGGTATTACTCATTACAACTGTTCCTTCGTCAGGACATCAAAATGTCAATCCTTGAGTGCATTTTGATTGTAAGGCAAGAACAAAATCTATATGCAGAGGAGAATGAAGGTGCCATTCATTACCTGGTCTCCGGTGTAGGAGTGAGTAGTTGTCATGGTTCCCTTGACAATACCTGCAAGTTTTCATGACAAACAAAGAATTAGTCCTCGAAGGTGTGCCGTTTGGATTCATGCTGAAAATACGAACGACTGCTTACCAAATTCTTCATCCAAGACCTTTACAAAAGGAGCCAGGCAATTTGTGGTGCAAGAAGCATTGCTGCAGAACACACAAACACAAATTTTATACCTCTAGAATATTTAGTCAATTTACTCAAGCAGAGTCATAATTGTTATGGTTTTTTCCCTATCTCGCTAATCAATTTGAGAATACTGACCTGACAATGTTGGCAACCTCATGGGAATAGTCTTGTTCATTCACCCCAACAACATAGGTAGGAATGTCAGCACCTTTTGCTGGAGCTGTAATGATAACTTTCTTGGCACCAGCTTGGATGTGTTTACCAGCACCAGGGCCATCAACAAAGACTCCTGTGCCCTGTAGGTTATCCAATTATGTTGTATAATAAGGTACTATTTACAATATTATCCGAGGCTCCAAGCTAATTAAAGATTGCAGTTCTTTTGTAATAGATATCTGGCATCCTTATTCTTGATATTCTAGTCTCAGCACAGCAATCGATTACCTCGATGACAATGTCAATGCCAAGCTCAGCCCAAGGAAGCTTCAGGGGATCCCTGCTAGAGACAACCTGGACAGGCTTGCCATCAACGCTGATGGTCTCGTTGTCCACGATTTTAACGTCTGCTTTGAAAATACCCAGCATTGAATCATATTTCAGCAAGTGTGAAGCCTGTATTTGAGATTAAATTAAATTTTAATGTAATATAATTTTACCAATATGATTCTCCGAAAGCATGTTAAATTAAGCTATATAAATTAATACTCATAAGTTCCCTTACATTCTTGACACCACCACTGTCATTGACGACAATGACATCAAGAGGTGAGTCCTTCCGGCCATGCCAGCATCGGAGGAAGTTCCTGCCAATACGACCAAATCCGTTGATTGCCACCTTCAATTTGGCCACTGTTTCTCCCTTAACAGGAGCTGGTCCTGTAGTCTGCTATGCATTAAACAAAACAAAAGTTATGAGTACGAAAGTAATTAGCAGAAAATCCACCCCAATAACATAGCGTTGATCAACATTAGCACTTTCGTATATTTTGGTCATTGTGGAGTGTCCAGCAAAGAATTTTCTGGATATATAATCTCAGGATAAGTTTACGTGCTATAGTAAGCAAGCATGGCATATATAGCACTTGTAGATTTGTAATGTATCACTACGCCTTACTGAATTCAAAAAAAATTCAGGTGCTCAAAATATGAATTCAGGTTTAGTGAACAATCTGATATCTGTTCAATCAAACACATATGTTGCTTAATGAAATGAAAAAAATGGGAAGATAAAACCTTGGGAGTAAGTTGTGCAGCCACAGCATCAAAGAAGGATGTCTCTCTACCATTGCTTGCATAGGTCACACATGAACTGGACCTTAGACCCGAAAATTCACCAACTTCCAGCCTCTGCACAAAAAGAGTAAGCAAATTATATCAAACCAGGAAGCTAATAAAAGCGTGACACCACGAACATCGAGAGAGAGAAAGACCTTGGAGAAGCATTGAGCGGGAAAAGAGTGCGAGGACTTGGAGGGCAGCCTGGTGTTGGCTGGGATTCTTGTAGAGGCTAGAGCTGCGTGTGAGGCCATGGCTGCAACTAAAGCTAAGGGACTGACTTTGCCACTATATATATATATATACAGTTACATTCGTGCCTTTAGTAATCTGAACATTCCCTTATTTTAAAATATGGTTGAAATTGAATTAAAGGAACTTGTGGTTATAGCATGGTACATGAAGATATAGGAGATAAGATCATGTCTATTTGCAAGGCTTCCAAAATATGAACCGCAGGTTATTCCCCAACTTGTTTTCCTAGAATGCCCTTACAATCTACTTTCTTTGGTTAAGAGAGCAAAACAGCAACTCTCGAGGCTTGAAGATCTGAACCACAAATAACGGATACTGAATTCAACATCACTCAGGTCCCCGCTGTTTTGTAATTCCTTTTAAAATATATATAACAAATATATTATTTATTATAGGCCGTACTAGCAAATGCAGACAGCAAAAAACAGCTTTTTTTTCTTTCCTAAATTCGTCATCGTCCAAATATTAGCAATTTTGGGACCAGAGGGTACAATTACATTGACCAAAACTAGGAGCTCCCACATAGAAGAACAAAACTACACTGATTATTGGGCAAATACTGAAACACTGAAATACATGACAGATTCTGATGGGAGCTTCTCATATGACAGCTTCAACTTCATCAGAGCTCACGGGTACTTCATTTGGTTCATCTTCCGATCGGAGCTGGCCAGAAACATCATCTATAGCAGAGTTCAGCTGCGCTATCTTCTCAGCCAGTACCTTTCGTGTTTTCTGTGGTGCAAATAAGGCATAATGTGATCTTTCCAGTAAACATAAAATAAAGAAAATAGGATATTATGGGATTAGAATCACAAGAGTCTATCTATAGCAAACATTAACCGAGCATTTTGGCAAACAATGATTAGTGAAAAAATATTTGATAGAAACTGAAACAAAGTGGACAACATAGCAATAACAACAAAATAGCACTTCAGCATCTCCAACAATGCTGAACATATGGAAAAGAAAAAAAAAACTAAAAGACAGAAAAACAGCAAGGGAGCTTTCTCACCTCCAAAGCTTTGTCCTCATCATATATGAACTTGGGCAGTTTTCTCATTAGATCCTTCCGGTCAGCTCCAGCCAGTGCTTTACTGATCTGTTGATAGAAAAAAAATTCTCAGTGAGAAAAATGCTTTTCATTTTTGGGCTTAATGCAAGAGGCCATCAAGTAAAGTAAACTCTGTAGCCCACAAACAGCAAAATTTACAAATCACAGAACCCAACCATGGCAAATTTGTGAGGTACATAGTATAGACTTGCATAAATTTCAAAGTAGGTAACTCGTTAGTCTTAAAATATACACATTTCAACAATTGGTAATAATTGATTGATGAATAACATAGATATAAAGTAGCACAATACAAGATAATGATCATATAAGCATTTGCATAAAACAATCATAATCGATGAGTGGAAACCTGAGGTGCATATACAGCACCCAGTGTGCCAACTATAAGTCCTCCCAAAACAAAGCCACTAATGAAGATGCTTGAACTGTTTGACCTACCGCCATCACTGTAATTACACAAGCAGAGACTGTCATTAGAATATCATTGAAAGGTAAACATGTGATAAAACTGAAAATGACATATTAAAATACAAAATTGAATTTCAACAGACAGTATCATATCTACAATATTGCTAGATCGTGAAAGCACCACCAATGATGGCTGGGGAAATGAAAATATTACCATTCATTACTGAACAAACTACCCTATGATGAGCAAATGAAATTAAACAGCGGATTGTGCTCTAGAGGAAGACACAATGAGACATATAATAATAGACTCTGATATCATTATTTCAGGGTTTAGGGTGAGTTGACTATATTCCTTGATTTCTATATTGTTGGATGAACTAGTTGAGCTACATCCAGTATACATATTCCTTCTGCAAACAAATATTGAATCCCAGGAAACATGGAAAGTAGAAAAGTTTTATTAATAACTAATTGTTACCTTAATGCAGTCATGACTCCAAGTACGTGTGAGGTCAATGTTTTATATAAATAGCCAGGACATTATATGGATATGGGGAAGAAATCAAACATAAAAAGGAAAACTGAGATCTTGAAGAATCAACAAGCCACCAGGCAGTGGTAATATTAAGAATTATTTCCTTTTTTTAATATCGTCTTACTGGAAAAAAAAAATAAAAAAATTAGTCTCAACCAATTCCCAGATTTATATCTATTGCGATTTAACAGTTTGAGAAACAATAATTAACATATTCAAATGTATAATAGACATACATATTTTGTCTGAAAAATATACAAATCCCACACTGCAGGACTCAAATGAGAAACTCGTACTCAAAGCAAATAAATCAGCAGCTACCATGCATTTTGCATTATACAACTAGCATGTCCGGATCACAAACAAGAACCCAAAACACATATCAGAATCAGGATTATAATGCAAGGACAAACAGAATACCTATATCCAGCCTGAACTGTGAAGGACCTCTTGGAGGTAGATAGCTGAGCTTTCCCAATATGCTTTGAATTGAGTGACAAGTTTGTAGGGGCCACACTCCCAAGATATTGTTGTGATGGTTTCAGAGGAGACCCTGGTGAAGAATTTCACAGGAACAGAAAAAGCAACATTATTCGAAATCCAGCGCATAAACAGAAACTAAGTGCAGCAATAAACTCATTGCTGATATGGAAAATGCCAGAAGAACGTTCAGTGAATTCTGATACTAACCACTTAGTTAATGGGAAAATAATGTATACATATATATAACCTTACATCAGCTATAGATCTTTGGAATAAACTCCACTACCATTTGCAGATGGTTAGCTATTTCAGCTTACTCCCAGGGTGTAAATCTCACTTGGGAAACCTAACCTAAGCCTAGCCTCACAAATATAAGTTCCTGGGTCTCTACAGCTATTGCCAATTTGTTTCAGATTCAATGCCCTAGTTTTAATAACAACAAAAAATGCAGAAAAAATAGCCATAAATTTACATAAAATTACACAGTAATTTAATTGGAGCTCAGGAAAGCTGCATAGAAACAAGGCCTTTTCTCCTGGCTTGCAAGGCACTACTAACTTGGGAAATATAAGATTGCTTTCTGTTCTTATTTCGGGCTCAAACACGAACTGTAAAAGAACAAAGTCATCTGCAAATCCCCTAGGTTCCATATCACACACACTAATCCAAAATGAAATCATTGACAGCCCATTTGCATCTTTCATCTTTCATTTAAAGCAAAAAAGTTAAGTAACCATCAAATTGAAATGCAAGAACACTTGCAAGCAAGAGCATTGCTTATATAAAAATTGAGCTGAGAATCCAACAAACGCAGTTTGATTAGATCACGAGGGAAATTACCAGAAGAGAGCTGGACATGAGGATTTGTAGTCAAAGCCAGCGAATTGGCAATAGCAGTCATGGTTTGCAGTTTGAAGTTTGCAACTTTGCACCCTCAGCACACCAACAAAAAAGAGAGTGGAATGAGCGTTAAGACTGTTGGGAGTTGAAGAAAAGTTTTATGGATTCGATGATACCGATGCTTTTGCTTGTTTGATATCTCAAGTTTTGATTAAGAATTATTAGTTATCGGGAAAGAAGGATAAAGAAAGAGACGGCCTCTGCCGCTCTGGCATTCTTTGGTTATGTGGTTTACTGGACCGTACAACGGGCCAGTCTAGATCTCTCTATTTCACTTAAAAACAATGGCTGAAGGCCCAAATATTAATCTTGTTAGCAGTCCAAAAGAGTGCTAACAAACTTTCTCAAAAGGAGCTTGTAGAACTCTTTTTTTCTTTTCTTTTTTGATATTAAGTAATATTCTATTTTAAGCTAATCTAAACTACGAGGGTAGGAATTTGAACTCGGGTACAAAATGGGAAGCACATCTGCTCTATCCAACTTGACTAAACCCGTGTTTTCAGAACTCTCATTACAACAAGAATTGGAAATAGATGGGTTGATAATTAAATGGTAAGTGAGCTGTCATGATTGGGTTCTAACAGAGAGACAAGAAGGGGAGGACATGGACAGAGATCTGAAAACCCAAATTGACCCAAGTTAGTGAATTCCTCTCACGCTCTGCATGCTCGATGTGTCATTCTCATTGGATAAAATGCTTTGTTAATTGTAACTTACCTTATTTTTATGATGAGATTTATTTTTATCGTACAAGGAAGAAAAAGGGACGGAGAATTCAAATCTCATAGACAACATTCGTTAAATAAAACCGCAAAAATGTAGCGCTTGGTGCAATGTGAAGTTCTAGAATATGGTGCCAGTTTGATGCATTTCTCCTTTGGTCCTTTCTTCTTGTATCTTTCCTTTGTGTGTTTATTTTTCAAAATAAAAGGGGCCTATTTCGGGCATTAAAAGAAACATTATTTACTAATGATATTATCTGTTAGCAAATTGTCATGTTACATACAAAACATGAGGAAAGAATAGTGTCATTTCAAGCAAGGGAATATAATTGACTCTTAAGAAAATGTCATTTGCCGAGTGAATGATGAGCATGCATTTGAAAGAATTCTGGCACTTGTTCTACTGCAGCCTTGAAGCATTTACAGATGCAGTGATATTCCAAAGCCAGAACAAATACAAGACTTGTACATGCCTTTCAATATCAAGAGGATCCCAGAGCCTCAGCCTCAGTGAAACCTGTGAAAAATCATTTTCTTCGCACGTGTCTTACACAGTTAAACCTATGAAAAAACCAAATAATCAAATTAGAAACTACAGCAAGTTTTAAAGAATATAGCATGGGAGGAGACTAAGAGAGAGTGAAAGGTCACAAAATTTCTGCACCTTAAGATGCTACGGAGTGTTTGGATTCTGTTCCTTGGTCTTCGCCAACTTTGCTTGTATAAGTTTGTCCAAGATGGCAGGCTCTAAAGGAATTGGGTCAAGACAACGCTCTGCGGCGGCAACAATTACCTGCTCAATAAAAGAAGCCCAAACCAATTATTTTTTCCTGAAGTGGTATGGAGCAATTGCTCCTCTAGGCAAGGTCCTGAGTTCAAGTCTTAGCATCCGTGTAGTGTGTGTGAGTTTAGTATATTATCACCCCTCTCAATAGGAAAGGTCTTTAAAAATAACATAAGTTCTGAATCATGAGCAATGGAACGCCTTCCCTCTCCCTCACCTCTTGAAATGAGTCCTTAAAAGGTTTAGAGAGGAAGAGTGAGGTTTCCAACATTAACAATTCAAAAGAGAAGGCAATATACAGATATAACAAAAGCGGACCAGCTATACAAACTTAGAGGTTTCCAACATTAACAATTCAAAAGAAAAGCCAATATACAGATATGAACTCAAGTGGAGCAGCTATACAAAGTTAAGAGTCCAGGATGCAGAGCCTAGACGGTTTTCTCAATACCTCATCCAGCAGAAAGTCAACGGCAGCCTCATCTTCTGCCATTTCCTTTAAAGGAGTCCTTAAGAACTGAATATCCAACTGAATTTGCTGGAATCCACTTCGATTAAATGTTTGGAGTCTGACAAATTCTTGCAAGCTTTTAAGGCAAAGTTTTACCAAGGTTGTTACCACAGACTCCTGCAATTTGCAAGCAGACACAGTTCATGTTGTTCCTAAACCAGTACCAATATTCGTTTGAGCAAAAAGTACTTCATTACCTGTGTAAACTCAACTTTCGTAAAAATTTCAACTTTTTGCTTAAACAGTTTTGCTAGATGGGTTTCCAACAGCTGGCTCCTGGCCCTTTGGGTGTTTGACCGACTCAATTTCTCCTCTCGTAATGGATTGCTCCGTGATGAGGCAGTGCTTCCAGTGCTATCAGCCCGTCGGTGTCTACGAATCCCTTCAGGTAAAATCTGCTTAACTTCACTTCGAATTACTTCCAACTAACACAAGAAAGAAAGGAAAGTTTATGCAATCTGACAACATTAAATAGATTTAAGAAATCAGGCACCAAACAATTTTCTCCTCAACTTTACTGTTATTCCAAGAGAGAACAATATATGGGGGAGCATAAAAAAAATGTACTTGCCTCTTGAAGAAACAAATCAACAAACATATGAACTTCCCGGGGTTCCTTGTGCTGCAAAAATGTAAAAATCAAAAGTATTTACATTGGTAGGTAAATTTATTTTGGGGAACTTAAGAATTTGGGAATAAGGAATTGGAATCGGATCAACTACTCCCCCTAAGTTGATCTGATTCCGTGTTCAGGGTATTTGATTAAGGGTTTTACCATGCACAATTCTTTATCCCGTATGTATAAGTAAACGCAGGGGAAGGAATTGGAATCATTCCAATACCCACACATGGGAAGAAGGAATTGGAATCATTCCGATACCCATTACTGATAAGTAAACATGCCATTAATGGTTTAGTCCACATGCTAACTACTTCCTATTATTGAAATATTGCCCTACAACAAGCTTACCTTGACCCAATTTGGGGTGGTAAACCTCTTCTTTAAGAGAACTGATATCCGCTGGGTTCTCATATTTATATACTGAAAAGAGAAGATCAAAACATTACTTGTTATCAAATGAATGTATAAGTAACAGATAAAAGTGGTTTAATCATGGCCCAAGGAATAAAATGCATTTGAATAACCTAAAATTCAGAATTCAGAAATTTTTTAATTCATACAATGTGCAGAAACTTTTCACCAGCTGAGTGGAAAATCCGACAGATTTCTCCAGGTACAAAAGCAGGTCCATATTCATAGCCCCTGGCACCACCACCAGAAAAGGAAGCAGCTATTTCCTGACAATTAGAAGATGAAACTTCAATGCAAGCCCTGAGGATATGGGGGAAAATATAACTACAGTATTGACACTTTTTTTAGCATGAAACATAATTCTTATAGTTGGCTACTTGCCTCAGTGATTCTCGGGATAGCATTTTGTTCAATGAAAATAGAAACTTGGGCCAGCACAAGGACAAGCCCAGCCAGAACTTTGTCATCTTGTATTCCCTCTGTCAAACCCTGATCTTGAGTGGCCGAACTATTCTTGCCAGAAAGCAAGAGAAAGTGGCCATCAAGTGCCCTGAAGAAGTCTTGAAATCCTTCTTGGACCCAATCAATAATCAAGTCTTTCAGTTTAACTAGTAGGCCCAAATTATCATCCAGAAGTTGGCGGAAGTCCTGAAACAAATGATAGAATGACGAGATAAGCATCATTTTGTCCCTCTTTTGATAAGTAAGAAATCCTGCACTTTTGTAAAGGGGTTAATATGCCAACAGCAATAGGGGAAATTTTTTTTAAAGAAATGAAAAGTTTGAAACCAACAATATATGTAGAGTTTTTTCTTGAATACTGTAGGAAGACTTGAACAAAAAATGGCCAAATTGTTAGACCCATAGTCCGAAAACGGAAAAAAAAATGTATGTGCTGCATTTATGTAGTCACCCCCACATATATCCAAATATAAGTTCCGGGAAGCATGTGTAAAACACACAAGCACATAGCCACCATTCAAACAAACATGGGCTCTAACTTTATGAGTATATATGGAGAACAGTTCCATCAGTTATGCGTATTTTAAGACATGAGAGAGATGAAGCTGTAGATTTATGCAATGCAAGCATACTTTAAGTGCAGTAACATTGACTACATAGTATCTCATATAGTACCAGTAACACATCCATGCTGCCTTGGAGCACTGCTTTTTTGCCTCCCTCCAGAGCAACTTGCAAGGAATACTCTTCTCCTTTATCCTTCTGTCTAGTGTGGGCTTTTGTGAGGGCATCTGCCAGTTCAAACAAATTCAGCTCAAATTGTGTCACTAGCATCAAAAAATAAAACTCGCGAGAGAGAGAGTGTGGGTGTCTGTGTGATCCTCAGTTGTTAAAGGTCAAATGACAATTTTTCCAAATCTGTGACTAGGTTAACGTACACCATTCCAAGCCTATCAAGGTATTCTCCTCTACAAGATTCGTCCATTGAAGATTATACTCTTGTTGTTTACAATGGGTCAACTGCTTTATCAATTTAATTTCAAATCTTTTCATTTTTTCCATTTTCAGTTGATTTGACTAGCAAGTCTAAAATTATATGAGTCAAAAATCTGAAAAGGGGCAGGAATAATACGGATTTAACAGAAAATATGGCCTTCGATAGGGCCAAATGTTGGCCAAAAAGTATCCATGTCTCTGGCCCCAATTAGTTGAGATTATGGCTTAAGAGTTGAAAGAATTTATGAAGAAAAATAACTTTGAACTGCAACAAATGAATAACCTGAAATACTGCTTAGCAGATGAGAGAATTTGTTGCTAACATACAGTTTCACAGCAACCCGAGCAGGCTGCAAGAACATAGATTACCCTCTACGCTTAGAACCATTCTTCAACCCAAAAAACTAAGAATCTACTTTCAGTTCTTGAGAATTTGGAAGAAATGCTGCAAACAGTATTATAAAAAAAGAATTGAAATTTATTTAAGGGAGACCTCCAGAGAATAGTCAGAGAGAGCAGCCTCATGTAACACATCATCCATCAGAAGTACATCTCTCCATATAATCCCTGCATGGAGAGGGATTTTGGTTAAGCATTTCAAGAGAAGATTTTCAGGTTTAAATTGACAAGGAACTGACATCAAATTTAAAACAGGAAGGGTCTGATTCTTTTTCTTTCCTGCAAACATTAAATAGTTTAATCTTACATGACATCTAAATGGGCAATAATGGGTGGAAAGGTGAAAATTGCCTCTTAAATGCTAACAATTAGGAAGACCCAAGTGAAAGACTAGCTTAGTAGCAGCATAGCAAAGCTAGCCCAAAGATTCTGTTAGAAAAACATTGATACACAAAGGTCACTGCCAAATGTGGCCGCTTTTGTCAGTAGTCTTCTGGTAGTCACTGGAAACCTTCACATTTGTTGCATAGTAGATGCAAGTATAAAAAGATTCATCTACAAGAGAATCTTTTTTTCCTTTTAATTAAGTAAAATTTAATTGGATTTTTCCAAAAGATGGGCCAAAGGCATTATAGTGCAAAAAGGGTACCAAAATAGAGAAAGCACAGATCATGTCACTGGAACTTCTTAGGATAAAACAACAATTACACACATTCTTGCAATATAATGATGCCCAAGCACATACTTAAATAGACCAAAAGCTGAAGAGTTGACGGATACTTAAGAGTTAAAATTTCCATTTTCCAAAGGTGGGGTAGACGTAGACCAATGTTAAGGATGGTGTGTGTGATAACATATTGTTAATACTTACGAAGAACACCTAGCAGGTGTGCCGACCAAATTTGTGTCTTTATGTATTGCTCAGTGGTTTCAAAGTGCCTAGAGAAACAAACATCAAGTACACTCCATCAGAAAATTGCTACCATACAACAAAGTATCTCAATTAACAAAAAGATATGCCCCCTTACCTGCTAACCAAGTCTTGTGCAAGTTTGGTTAGTTGCATTTCCGAATCAGGAAATATTACACGATAAGCACGGATAGCCTCCGCAAACTCACGAACAGAAGTCTAAATTTTGTGTGAACAAGTCAGGGATTCATTAGTGCAGTTATGAGTTACAGATATATAAGAGAAAGAGGGAATATGTAACCATGAGCGGGGAGTAATCATGAAGCACAAGGGGAAAAGCACTTGAATGCCCATTTAAGTTTAATAGAAACTTTCAGTACAATACAGGTACCATGTTCTTCTAAACTTAACTTATTGCTCTTGCACTCTATCCAAATATCTTTAAAAGTCTGAAGCACTCTCCAGCAAGGAAAAACAAATCTTTTAAGATATTACTTAGTTGTAACCGAAACCAATCAGTCTCCAGAGAACTTGATTTTCCAATCTAAAAGACTGATTATAAATTGACTTAAATCACCCTAATGCACAAGTTAATTGAAAATTTATCTAAAGATGCTTCTACATAATGATTTTTTAAGGTTCCTTTTCAGTTCAAGCCGTCATACACTACTTGCCAAAGATGACAAACCAAAATGATGTCCAATGTAAATAAGTACTCACCTCATGTGCAGTAGCAGGAACTGAGTCAGTAGAAGTATCATTAGAATCCACTGAAGCATTACCTATATCTTCTATCTTAAGCTGAAGGCCGGCAACAGATTGTTCCAACTTCTCAAGCAGTTTCACCTTTAAGCTGTCCACCTGCCAAAATGTTGGCAATATGTCATCAAAGGCACATCAGTGTAATACAAAACACTTGAAAACTTATTGGAATTTCCTTTTTAATGTATTTGCTTTGTTAAGATTCCACTTGTCAATAAAAAGCAGTACACATCTATGCCTCAATTACTGCAAAACTTACAATGATTAGGATGCAAATAACAACAAAAATAAGAGAATAACCTCATTTTCAAATGTCTACCCATTTCATTTTGAGCAATATGTTTACACCATTACTAACAATAAAATATTGAATACTCTTTCTTTGGTTAGACCAACAACTTGTTAATAAGGTAAATTATAATCTGAACTGACAAACTTATATAAATAAATAAATAAAAAGTGCAGTACAAACTGGGAAATCCAATTGCTTAAGAAGCACAGCAGCCTCAGCTCTTGCTTGTATAGATTCAGAATCCGAGAACAGCTTTCCCTGAAGACAATAATATGAAAAATCATAAGATATGTTTCCTAACAAACCTAGATAAAGTTACAGTCAGTAAGTTATTTGGCATGAAATTGTGATTTTAAACACTTGGCATTTCTAAAAATCTGGTGGACTACAGATCGAGACAAAAATGTCTAAATTTTTCCTGCACTACATTAATGCTGATAAAAGTCATACATCAGAAGGTGAATGTCCATTCTTCTGTGAAAGTATGCTTAAGATAGTACTGTAATAGTCCCCAGAAACACAAGTAACGGATAATAAGTAATAACTTTGACAGATAGTGAACATGTTGTCCCTTGATTCATAACTATTACTTATTGTCTTATAGGACCCAGCAAGAACATCTCAATCACAAGACTCACACCAAGCCCATGCACTCGAAGAGCTTTTTAGGTCGACCCATGCATCACGTTACTGAAACATTGTATTCATCCAAAAGAAATGCTACCCAAACATTTCAACCAGAACCCTTTCACCAAAAGAAATTATCAACCACAAAGGATAATACCAGACTGCTACGTAGTACATATAGAATGTCGGACTAGCAAACCTAAAGCTAATCCTACATCTGAGATATAGGCATAATACCTAACATACTGCATAATTAATTAAGAATTTCAAATAGTGATGGTACTACTTCCACAAGAAAACTGCCTCTAACACCAATCTATGTATTAATGCAAATGCAGGGCTATGTTGTGTGCACCTAAACACATAAACTAAGACAGCATCCAACACAGTGGCACTAACTCAACTGTAGAAACTTAACAAGAACCTACCAAAGAAAAATTGCAAAGACATCTAATCGCTCCTGGTTAGACATTGGTCGAAAGAAAAACCAGCCTGACCATAGTATAAAACGAAAAGAAAATAGGAAGAAAAAGATAAACCTGCAAATTCTTAATAATTATGGTCACTGCTTCTTCAGATGCTCGCTTACAATCCTGAAACGACGAGTCTCCATATGCCTAATAGTAAAGAGTCCAACCAAAAAGAAACAAGACAACTGAAAACAAATTCCACAAAGTGAAAATTGGTCCCACGTGCAAAAGATCATAGGAGAAAGAAATTACCTTAAAAATTGGCATTGCTCCGGTATAGAACTTGACCGCATCAGCATATGCTTCTGATTTAATACACTTTCCAAGTCTAGCAGGTAGATCATATATGAACTGCCTTTCCATGGAAAATGAAATTTATGTAACTGCCAACACCTAAACTTAAAACCCTTTGCATCATAAGACCATAAATATATACTGCTTCAAACCTGAACTTTACGAAGAAGGTTGCGTGTGCGATGCAACTTTTCTATGTGTTCTCTCTTCTCAAAAAGAGAAGTGTTGACTCCATCACTCCTACATTGCACGGACATTATCTGCAATGATTGCATTGTGAAAGTAAGCCACTTGGATGAAAACACAGTTTCTTTCCTTTACAGTCCTTTCTTCCCTATATTTACTTTCGAATGAAAACACAGTTTCCGCATGACCTGGGTAAAAAGAAAAAAATTGGATGTACCTTCTCAAGGAGCTGTTCCATATTTGCCTCCATGTTAACAATATTACTTTTCATCCTGTTGGAAAAAATAACAATAAAATTGTTAATGCCAAAACATTTTAAGAGACTTTTGGTTATGTTATCTAGAAGCTGATACACAACAAGCAAAAATAGATAAATGATATGGTAGTAGCAGAGATTTAGCCAACCATGTAAACACAGATAAATAAGTAAAAGTAAAAACTTACTGTTTAATTGTATCTGTCGCGCAAATAAACTTGTTGTAGTTCTCATATACTAACATTTGTAAGTCAGTGTCAAGATTCTTTATCTCAGCAGCCATTTCAACATGTTTCTGTAGAAGCCCTTCCAAGTTTGACTTGTGTACCTGCATAGTTCATACAACTGATAATTATGATTCAAAGTTCAAATTTCTGCCTCATCTTCAATAAGAAAATTTAATCTATTATGATCATTGAAATTACGAATATCATAACTCATGGTATCTCATATAATTAATTATCTATCATACATTCCATCAAATAAATGGATCAAAGTATGCAATCATGTTATCTGAGAAAGGAGTAGATTACTGTATGACATCTGTGTTCATATAAAGTCCACTAGCCTGATTCTAAACCAAATGCCCATTTCCATTTGTGCTATAAGAAAAAAAAACAGCTTCTTTCCTTTGCCCATGTTCCCAGCTCAGCACTAGACCTCTGCTTCTTAATCGCAAGTAATACCTCTTTTTAACTCTACAAATATTAGCTACAAACATAAAAAATCTTCCAAACCATCTGTCTCTAACAGAGCTACAAACATCAAATTCTTCGCATAGCACTAAATCTGCCCTAATTACCAGTCATTTGGTATCCCAGTAAAGTTTGTTTGAAAATTAAATAAACAAATAAGTGAATCCTCCATTTGCAAAACATAAGGGAGTGAGAAATAAGAGATCGTACCAGGAGATGCATGTACTGGTCGGGATCGAATGAGGTGGTGTTAATGGCGTCGAGAGTGGCGTACTTGGAAGAGGAACTAGTGTCTGGGGAGGACATTGAATGATCTAGGGAGTAGAAGCTCGATAGCAGATCCCTCATTCTCTTTGCCTTGTCGTCCAGTGGCACATCGTCCACCTCCATTCTTAATTTTTCTTATTCTTCACTATCTGAACGGATTCGACTCCGGCTAGAATAGGAAGAAAGAGGAAGACGACGAGAGAAAGAGCGAGACAAAGACACAGAGAAGAAAAGAGGAACACGACAAGAGATAGAGAGCGAGACAGAGACACACAGAGAAGAAAGGAGACGAGAGACAGCGAGAGAGGAGAAGAAGAAGGCGTATGATGAAAAAAAAAAAAAAAAAATGGGGTTAATTACTTTTTTGGTCACTGAGTTTGGCACAAAATCAAATTTGGTCCCTAATTTCAATTTTCCTGATTTTGTACTGTAGTCCCTAGTTACAGGAGTTAAGAGCATCCACAATCATTCACTGTAAAGTTATTTTAAGAGCTCTTTGTAAAATTTCAACTCCAAATATACTCCTTAGTTTAGGAAATTATAAATATATATATATATTTAGTTTAGCATAAATGCTTCCTCTTCATATAAAATAATTAATATTAAATAAATATTTAAAATAGTAATAAAATAAAGCAGTATTTAATTATAGAGAGTCAACAATAGTCCTTTATTTTATCTAAAAGTGCTGTTATTTTCACCCATCTGTTCTATTTCCCCACCCACCTTATCTTTTCACTCATCATATAAATTTGAAAAAACACAATTCTATCTTTTCACCCACCATAATTCCTAAAATATCCATTCAATATATATATTTATAAATTAAAAAAGCGTAAAAAATAATCCAATCCAACCCAACCCCACCTCCCCAAAGCTGCCCCTCGTCCCTATGGAAAAACAGCTATCTCTCTGTAAGGTTGCACATAAGTGATAATTGGAATTAGATCGAAATTGGAGTGAAAAAAGAGTGCATAGATAGGCAACCAATGGGAAGCACAATTTGGAATTGCAGTCAGTTTGTGGTCTGATATCCAAGGAAGACACTGAAGATATATAGTCTGTCTAACCCACAATCAAAGAGCTATTGCCAGCAACCTTCTTCCCAAAAAAGGTACCATTTAACTAATTTCTTCAACCATTTCTGTAAATTCGTTGTGGGCTTGTTAGATGGCATGAGATGTTTGTTGGGGCAAATAGAACCCCCCATATAACGAAGAAGAAGTTAAAGAAAAGCTTTGCTGGAAAAGAATTCAATCCCATTTCGTCTATTTTGTACTCCGTATTTTTCAAATTCGAGGAAAACGCCGTTGGTGTTGGGTGAAATGGAAATGGCGCTGGCCTTTTGAAAATGTTCTGTTTCAAAGAGAAAGAATGGTCATTTTACAAAAGGTAAATTTGTCTTTAAAATTTTGAAGATAAAGTGGATGGGGAAATAGGACAGGTGAGTGGAAATAGCAGCACTCTTATCTAAGGAGTTGGATAGGGAGCATGGTTGGGGTTGGGTTTTCTCGCTTCCTCCCTAAATTTTATCTGTAGAAGTGGTTTAGGGGAGTCCAATTTTCCTATTACTAAATACCATGTGCCCTCATGTTTCCTTTAGGGATGACAACGGATTGGGTAGGGGCCGGGTATGACAATATCATCCTCATCCCCACTCTCCATCCCCGCCCCCATCCCCGCTCTCCATCCCCCATACCCGCCCCGAATCTCCTACTTTTTTGCATAAAAAAACATTTATCATACATTTTAACATTAAGTTTTATATTAAATTATCATTCAATACATCCAAATTAACTATAAAGTTCAACTCAACTATTCAAAATCACATCAATATGAAATTCCATAGAAAATTAGGAAGAATTAGGAGAGAAAAGTTAACTTAGGGTTAAACATAAATATTATAATTATATATTTATTTATTCAAATATAAACATATATATTTTTGGGTCGAGTTCAGGGATGGGGACGCCAATACCATCCCCTCCCCATACCCTCGGAGATTTTTCAAGTTCGGGGATTCTCATACCCGATACCCATTTAGCCCCGAAATCTCCCCCCGTTAGGGTCGGGAACCCACCCCTACGGGGATTTTTGCCATCCCTAGTTTTCTTCCTTATCTTTTGAACACGTGTCCCTTCATTTAACATAAGTTAACTCTGTTAAGTATAATATTGTATTGTAAATATCAATACAATATTTTGATGTTTTCTTAAGAATGCTTCGTACCAGATAATTGAGATGATGAAGGGACGGTGCTTTGTTTTTGACAACTTTCAGGTAATGGATGACGATAGTTTCAACTGGGTCCATATATCAGTGACTCCTGACTCTGTTGGTGTGCGGTAGTCGGTGATCGACGAATACAGCGGCGGTTGCCTTGGTGGTAACGATTTCATCGATTGGAAAAAAAAAAAAAAAAATTAACCCACAAGGAAACCTTGTGAATTTCAAGTGGATTGATTAATATTCGGGCCTCATAACTTGGTTTTTTTCTTTGGAAATTTTTTGGGTTATTGTTTGTGGCTCACCATGAACTGAACTCCTCGAATGGGTTCAAAAAAGGGATCTGCAATTGAGCGAGATTGAGAGAATGAACCAAATCTTTGGGGTTTGAAATAGAAAATAGAGGAAAAAGCACTAAAGAAAGAAATGGGTGACCATGAGAGGTTGAGATAATCAGTTAGATGGCAGTGGTACAGTAGATGAAGGACATAATTGGGGCTGCCATGGAGGCAGCGGTGGTAAGACTAAAGAGACAAGGAAGAGGAATTGGAGTTGGAGTGTTTTTGTTATTTCCATTTTAAAAAAATAATTTTATTATGTTAAAATTAATTAACAGTGTTAACTTTATGTTAAGTAAAGGGACACATGTGAGGAAGGAAACATGAGGGCACATGGGATTTGGAAATAGGAAAATTGGACTCGGTTTAGAGAGTTCATTGTGGATACTCTAACAAATCTAGTCTAATTCCTCCATTCCGTACGTTTGTTTAATTAAAAAATATTTTATATTAACTAATTTAAATAAATAATCAAATGAAAATTATATCTCACTCACTCTCTTCCTATCTCCAGCCTAGCCCAGCCTGACTGCCTCCTCCCACACCCCTATCAACCCGGTCACCCTAACCATCAACAAAGCACCACTCCAGCCAATAAAACCACCACCCTCTCTCTTTCATTCCCATCCCTGTCAAACCACCCAAACTATCATAATGAATTCGACATCACCCTCACTATAAACCTTGAGCCATAGATCTGGCTTTCGACCCGACGAGCTACTGGAGATAGATGGGTCGGTGGGGCTTGATTGTCTCGCACTCTCTCACTTTCTGTCAAAGATTATGAGGCAACCCATCAAAGATTCATAAAGTCATTAAGTAAATAAACAATCTCATTGAATTTTTCCTATTAATTAAACCCAAAAAAAAAATTGCATGTAAGTCTATGATTTTTCTCAAAATATAAAGTGGGAAGGTGTTTTTGCAAATGGGTTTCATTATTTTTCTCTAATCTAAGGAAATAATGGCTTTGTTTGACTATTGAAAGTGGGACTACCCACAATGGATCTTGAACTAGAGATTTATAAAAAAGGCTTATTTGTTGTAGTGCCCTCTGAAGTCAAATCATACATTGTCACCCCGGAAGTTAAATAGGCCCATCTTACCCCATTGACCAAGGTTAAGTGTTCCAATTCCAAAGTGATCGAAATACCCTTATGCCTAAGGGCAAAATTGTAAATTCACAAATAACTTATTATACAATGATTTTTGGATGATGTGTTACAACAGGCATGATATTTTGGGACGAGGTGTTACAACAGTCATCACTGATCAACTTTCACATTGATTCTTATGTGTTGATCTCCTCTGCTGTCATGCTTGCATGGCGTATTAGTGGACTGTGGTTGCGAGGGATTTTCTGTGGCTTGTCACCGTGAGATGACTCTTCTGGAGAGGGCCCAGTGAGCGTCTTTCTTCACGCACCTCATGAGGAAGATTGCGAGGCTGATCTCCTTGTGGACTTAGCCTTGAGTGACCACTCATTTACGGCCATCATGCGAGCATGGACATTGGATGGCGGCACCAACCTTTGCCTGGAGCGGATTAAGTAGTCGAATGGAGGCTCGATCTACTTTTACTGGAGCTCGCGAATGCTTGTGACATGCCTGCGTACTAGGCAACACATTCTTGTCCTCATCCTTGCCTGCTGGTTTCCTGCTGTACCTACTTAAGACCTCTCGAACTGCCTGCCAGTGCATTCATTCATCATTTTCTCTTCACCATTAGATTCAAGGCTAAGGTCTCGGACCAAGTCAAGCTGCCTGAGGAGTTGTCCAACCAAGTTGTTTTGGTTGTCTACTTTTTGAGTCAGCTGATCGACTCAAGCCTAAGGTGTGCTTGACTGCTAGGATCAAAATGAGAGAATTGTGCAGAGCCCAACTATACGTGGGCTAGTTTTTTGTTAGAGGTGTATGGAGGAGCGAACTTCAAACGTGGTGGCAAATGAGGGAAATGATGTACTTGCTCCAAGATCAAGCTATAACTCATGACGGTGCAAGAATAGTCGTGATGGGAGGTCCAGCCATGCATCATGGCGGCACAGTGAAGATGGATTTCAAGCCTGGTCATGAGGACATACTGTTGTGAGGTTGTGGTAGCCACGAGGCCGAGAGATTGCACCGCAGTTTCAACCATGGGTCATTAAGGTAACACATGGCTTGCGACCACGGGGTCAGGTGGTGGTGCGGCAGCATGGGTTAGAGATAAGCTCATGGTTGTGGTGTCGTGATGAGGCGTGGTGCTCACGATCATGGGGCCAGAAGGTGGAGCCATGGTCTTAGTCGTAGGACCATGAGAAGTATGACTTTGACTTGTTGCAGATTGAGTTGTCGCGCGGCATTGCTTCTCATACGTTTGCTTCTAACCATGGTTGTTTGGAAGTCTTCGGTTGAGTGATAAATGGAAGGAAACTGATTCCTTAGATTTGAGAGCAACGCTTTGAGTATATTTCGAAGCTCTTAATGTAAGCACCAAATTGTTTGAGCAAATTTCTCGCAGGACAATATTCACAAGAGATTCTTCACCTTTCGAGCTTCCTTCTCTCTCTTCTTCCTCAATTCCTATAAAACAAGTCTAGGTTAACTAACCATAACCGCACTGGGGAGGGTGGCAGGAGGGCTGTTGGCCAAAGGCCCTCCGATGCCTAAGGTAGTTAAATGATCTTGAGAAAAATGCAAATGTAACGGAAAGGTCGGAGTTTTCTCTCACGAGAAGAGCTGGGTGGTCTTAATCGTGTGTGGAGGCACTTAGTCATGTAAGGAGAGAGAGAGAGAGAGAAGTGTGACAAGAGAGAGTAAGTGAGAGCGATTTCTCTAGGGTTTTTCAGAGAATAATTCCCATATGGAAGAGAATTATTCTGTCCCTTAAATGGAGAGATTGCATTAATCATAGAGATTTAATGAAAATCAAGTCCCTAATTTAGGGTAATATTCCTATTTTAAGTCTAAACAATTGCCCAATTAAATGAATCACAAGTGTTGACCTAAGGAATATTCTCATTGTCTGCGAGACACCTCATAATTGGTTGCCGAAATATTTGTTCCCACCCTCATTTTATTGTAGTAATCAAATTGTTGTTTTATGGCCACATAAAGAATCATGGAGAACAATTCTGACTCTGGCTTTTCAGAGTATTGGTGTTGTCTTTGGGCAATTGAGCACTTCACCTCTATATATGTACAATAGCACATTTGCTGAAGATATTGCATACTCAAAAATCAATGAAGAGATTTTTGGCATCTTGTCCTTCATATTCTGGACCCTCACTCTAGTTCCACTTCTCAAATATGTGTGTATTGTGCTCAAGGTTGATGATAATGGTGAATGAGGGACATTTGCTTTGTACTCGTTGCTGGGTCGTCACGCTAGAGTGAGTTCGTTGCCTAATAGCCAATTGGCTGATGAGGAGCTCTCTGATTACAAGAAGAAAAACACTGGCTTGTCAGTACAATCAAGTTTCAGGATGAGGTTGAAGTCCACTTTGGAAAGGCATAGGAGGAAGAAGGATGGGAGCGGTGGAGATGTTGGGTATGAGGGTGGGTTTGGTGACGACTGGGGTGTTCGGTCGGGATTAATGGTGCAGGTTGGGTTTTTAATTGTTTTTACATTTTTTTTTATGAATAATGGTACTCATATCACATTTGTATTGGCTAGGATTAATGGTGTGGGTAGGGTTTTTAATTGTTGTTATATTTTTTTAATGAACAATGCTACTCTTATCACATTTGTATATAACATTCTCATACCACTTTATGTGGCAGATGAGGTGGACAACCACATCAATTAAAATTAATTTAACATTTTCTTTTATGATTGATTGATACTTTTTAATTAATGTGGCTGTCTATTTCATATGCCACATAAAGTGGTATGAGAATGTGGTATACAAATGTGATAAGAGTAACATTACTCTTTTTTATTTATTTTTATTTAACTTAATTAATTTTAACTCTACATTAATTATTTTTTAATTAAACAAACTGACGAAATGGAGGAATTGGACTAGATGTGTTAACTCCTGTTACTAAGCCTATAAATAAAGCTCAGGCTTGATGGGCTAGCTCGTATCTAGCCCCATTTTTTGAATTATGGGCTTACCTAAGTCGAAGTAATGGGCAGGCTTAGCCCGGCTCGAAGTCTAATGGGTAGAGGTTGGGCTAGATTTTTAAGCCCTTTAAAAGCTCGACCTGACTCAGTTATAATTAATTAATTAAATTAATTCCTTGCATTCCTTCCTGTCCATTAGCTGACTACATGACTTTTTTTTTTCTCTATAAAACAAATAAGGCCATAATCACACAGTAAAAAAAAATGTAAAAGGAGCCACTTATAAAGAGGCACTATGCTGGGATGGCGTATCCTTTTGGCTCTAGTGCTGAGAGAGGGGATGAAATGAAATAAATATTTTGATGGTGGTTTGTTTGCAGTGGAATAGGCAACTATAAAAAGCAAATGCCATATAAAATACGAAAATATACATAATCATGCACAACTATCTCTATTTTTTTTATATTTTTTATATTATATATATGCACATATTTTGTTAAAAACAATTCCAACTTTATTACTGTTTGAGCAAATTTTCGCATGGGAATATTCACGAGTTGATTCCTCGATCTTCGATCTTCCTTCTCTCTCTTCCTCAATTCCTGTGAAATAAATTGGAGTAAATATACCACACCCATGTGGATGTTGGCCAAAGGTCCTCCGATGCATAAGTTAGATCGATTGAATTTTAATAAAGATATGACAATAGCTAAAGTGGATGGAGTTTTCTCTCACGGGGAAAGCCGAGTGGCCTTAGCCATGTGTGCACGTGGCCGTGTGAGGAGAAAGAGATAATTTCTCTAGGGGCTTTTAGAATTACTTTGAATGCCTTGTGTAGCCATGTATTTGTAGGCTATTTATATGCTAGAATTTTGGAAGAATAATTCTTACTTAGTTAGGATGATTCTTTCCCAAAAAGATGATAGGAATCCAAAGAGATTTGGTGGAAATTGGTTCCTTGATTTAGGGAGATATTCTTTTTCAAGTGTCACCTTCTTATTGGCCATCAAAATATGTGTTCCCACAAATACCTCATACTTTCTACATGGCGCTTGTGAGGCCTGGAAGAGATGGGAAATATTTATCGAGATTTATAATTGCAACTGGTCTTTCTTCTTTGAGTTGGGCTTATATTTGGAATAGGCTTCTAACTTCTTCTTGGAGTTGGGCTTTCTTCACCATAGGATTTGGGCCAAGGTCTTGGACCAAATTGATATGCCTGAAGAGCTGTCCAACCAAGTTGTTTGGTCGTCTACTCTTTGAGCGAGCTGATCTGCTCTAAGGCTGAGGTATGCTTAACTACTTGGATCTGGATAAGAGAATTGTGGAGCCCAATAACACGTGGGTTAAGGTTTCGTTGGAGGTGAACACAGGAGCAAACATCGAACGCGGCGGCAAAAAAGGGAATGGTTCCACAATTGAGCCAAAATTGTTGGCGGCCCCAAGATGGCTGCATTGCAGAGTTTGGGCAAAAATGCACCTACTAATAAGTGAGGAACAATGTCACAACCCGATTCAAAAATAAGAAATATTCCCGAATCATGGTGTGAGTGATATCATAGTCATAAGAATAAAATCCTACAACCAATATAAGATAAAAAATAGAGCCACAAATAATACAAATTTACTTAACAACAAAAAATCAGAGTCGTAGTAGTTCGTAGTTAAATATACCCTAAGATTTTTATCAAACGGTTGACTACTTACAAATATAAATTAAATCAACAACAAAAGCCTAGTAGTTTAGTTGAAACCCGCTTCCTCAAACTTCGTCTTGAATCCTGCACAATCTATTAGGGTATGAGCATTATAATGCCTAGTAGAGTACTGTCAAACCCTTTAAGGTCAGCTATCACAGTTAATCAAAGTGTCATGCATCAAACAACACAAGAGACAAAAATTATGCAATCATACCAGATGAATAAATTTACATATGCAGTGATGCCATGAATTCACTCCCTTCTAATCCCATTGATTCATACCTTAGGACAACAAGCCTGTATGCCCCATACTATGCGTTTTACCACTGTGGCTCCCAATACCCTAAAATATGAACTAGTGCCCATCTGTCACTTAACCTTTTTTTTTTTTTTTTTTAATAACGAATTTCTCATATTTCACTTTTCATTAGAGGCCCTGCTCCCGTCACCTGAATATATTCCACATTTTTACTCAAATATATCTAAGGCATTCTCCCACCTCTTAAATATACCTCAAACAACACACACACCCTAAACACCACTGTATTTATGATACATATGTAATGCAGTGCAAACATCATTTATATGTGCGGAATAATAATACAAATAATAACAATAATATTTCATGCTTAATCACATGAATAATAATATTCACCCAACGTCAAATACTATACATGGAGAAACATCAATAATAATATTCACACAACATCAAATAATATTCACCAAGCAAAGCAACAATAATATTCATATTTATAGTATTATATAAGCACAAAGATTAAAAGTGACATAACCCTACCATCGGGAAATCAGGAAACCATACCTCACGTTCGACTAGTTAGATTACCGAATTACTCTTCCAATCCTTCTGTTTCCACTCAAGCCTAAATCGAACAATAAGGACAAATAATAATTAGTGCTTTTGCTTAACATAATTTTTGGTCAAAAAGTTACGGGTCTTGGATGGTCTTGAAACCAATGTTAACGGACTTAAAACGAAAAACTAAGTTGGGGAGGATGACGAATGACACCAACATCGCACCACATGTGCTGAACATAAATATGGCGAGTGCATGGTACTTTAAAGCCCTTGTTATTTCAAAAATGTGTATCACCATACGCAGATCTTCCGCTTAAATCCACCTATGGAATATCTCGCAGAAACTAGATTGAAGTTCTCTATCCCTAGGGATTCATGCTTATCTAAGAAGAGTATAGAAGAGTTCGGTGTGTTTTTCGTCTTCCCCAAAAGACCTTTTTTCCCCTGTTTTCCACTTCGTTTTTGGCATAACTAACAATAGTAAAACTTTGCAAGACTATACTCAAATTGAAGCTTGTAACCTTAGATTTCTATACATATAAAGATTTCTGAAAACGGAGCTATGGTTAGTGAGAAGTTCAAACCCAAAGACAGATCCAAAAATCTGAATTTTCGTTTTCCAGCTTCCTCTGTTTTGGCAGTTTTGAAAACTTAACTCCCATATTTAATCCCCCAAAACTTAACCAAAATCATTGAAATCAAAAAGGTTTTGACCTTTGCTGTTCCTAGTTTCCAAAACATCAAAACCTTTCAAAAATTACTTCATAGATCAAAGGAAGAGCAAAGTAAGGCCCATGAATTGAAATTTCCAGAAAAATACGAAGTTTCATAATTTTCTCAAAAGTCTCTTTCAACATACCTCCAATACTATCCTTAAGGCTTGAAAATACTCCAACATCATATCCTTGGCCTAAGTTTCCAAAAATCAAGATTTGGATCTAAATTTTGAACACCCAAACCCAAAAACTTATCAACACACCCAAAATCCGAAAATCTTGATTTCAAAATTCTTCTTTTGATTTTCTTACGCCTTAAAAGGTTCATAAAACATTCTCCAACTCAAATACAACTATAAATCTACTCAAACAATTATTATACAAAAACTCAAGAATTGAAAATGAACTTAGAACAAGAATCCCACCTTTCATCCTTCCAATTGCTTCAACACTAAACCATTTTCTTTTCTACCTCTCACATTTCTTTCTTAATTCTCTCATGGATGTAATAGCAATAACCTCCACTCCCTTATTTCCCAGTCTTCTCCTTTCTTCTTCTTCTTCTTCTTCTTCTTCTTAGTCTCTCTCTCTCTCTCTCTCTTAGCTCTAAAAAAAATTCAGCTTCATTAAGGAAGATACCTTAGACTAGGTGAGTCATAACTTTAGGCTAGGTGACTCACCACTTTAGACTAGGTGACTCATCCTTTCATAAATGGTGGATTTGAAAGCTTAAGGCAAGGGGGGAAGAATGGGAGGAGGGTGGGCTGATGCCCTCCACGTTTTAGATTTTTTTTTTAAAAAAAAGCCTACAAGGGTATTTTGGTAATTTTACACGTAGGGGCCAATTCAGAAGACCTAAAACTCTATAAATAGAAGGAGAAGTCATCAACTCAACACACGAAACTCAAATATCAACTTTTCTTCTGAGAAAAAGACTTTAAACTCGATCAACACCTGGTCTCTTTTGAACTCAAACAACCCTCTTGTACCAAGATAATTAGTTGACAACTCCTAATTGTTATCTTTTTAGTTTATTGCTCTGCCAACACTTGGTATCGATTTCTAATTGCTAGGCCTTGCTCACTTCTCTGCACTAGTACTTTAAATTACCTTTAAATGACTGTCATTTACTTTCAAGTTGTAATTGCAATGAGGGGAACTAGATTGAAATAATGAAGAATGTGCTTCACAAAAAACTTAACTAACAGTTGGGTAAGTGGGCGGCTAGGTTGGGAAACTATGCTTATGTGGAGAAGATTGACCCCATGTTGAAACAATGTAATTAACATCTCAAGTAAGCAGTTATGTAACTTGTGCTCCAGCTAATGACTTACAGATGGCCGATTCCATGGTTTGCGATTGTAGTACAGCATCCCTCGACTATTTCAATAATGAAATACATTCTTTTCCAGTCACCTCTTAAATTGGAGGAACGTTTTGAGAGATATCCGTGCCGAATAGTTTGTACTTGTAAATATATTCATAGCTATAATGCAACTATATAGGGCTTGGTTTCAATAGGACTGGATAATATATCATGTGTTAGATGTTTTTTCGGTACGTTCTTAGAAGTCATTTTACAAAGGAGTAAATTTGTTTTTAAATTTTTAAAGATAAAGTAGGTGGAAAAATAGGAGAGAGTGAAAATAGCAGCACTCTGACAAAAGTATACAGCAACAAGCTTGTCAAATCAAAATTACCTCCGCGATATTGATTCTTGAGTATCCAACAAATAAAAACAAAGAGATACTTGACCGCCACAATAATAAATCGAAATTAGTTTCTTGTTTTCAGAAAGAAAAAAAAAATCAAAATCAAAATAGAGCTCACTTGTACTTAACGTCATCCCAATGCAACTGAAAGAACCGTTGACAATTAGTCGGACATATAGCAAATTTTACAATGCTAGAAGAAGCTGATGCAATTAATTATGTAGATTGAACAATTCCTAGTTGGACTAAGCAAGACCATACAAAACACAATCAGAACTACAACTGGAAATCTTGGGAAGGAGACTGGGTCAAATACCAAAAGAGAAGTGTACATATTTAAATAATAATTATTTGTCAATTCTAGCCATGCATAGAATTGATAAACAAATCAGTACTCAACAAAATGAGCAAGCAAGGGCATAACGCAGCAATGTGCTAAGATGAAAAGCAACAAAACATGGGTCTTCTAGTGATGAAGAACTCTTCCTCACTTCGGTATCTTCTAAGAAACCCATCACCCATCACCCCCATATCCTTAATAAACACTATGTCAAAAATTGAAAACAACGTCCGTGGAAAACCGTCGTGATTCAAGGTGAAAAAGCAACGTCTACTCCATCGACATGCTTTAAAAACTCTCACTACCGTGGTGATTTACCATCGTGGATTATATTAATTCACGTCATTTTTTATCCAAAAGCGACGTCGTTCGAGTTCCATTGGAAGAAAAATCGAAGTTTGAAACAACATTCTACGTCCTTACATCTTAAAAAGTGACGTAGGAAGTATTATCCCACGTTGATTTTTTCAATAATATAGACGTTTTTGAATAACATTTACGTCGCGTATTACTTGAGAAGCAACGTGGTATGTGTCTTACCATGTCTATGGCTTTAAGAAATTTGACGCGGTATGTGTCTTACGATGTCGATTTGTTTAAAACATTACCCGTTAGCTATTATTAGAACTCCAAAATAACCATGATGTAATATTTCTTATGGAAGAGTATACGATAATTATTTTGAAGTGTTATTATAATTATAATTGACATGCATATTCTCGTTTTGGCTCCAATAGCCGGCCGGCTTGATTTTTAAATTGTTCCATACATTTATAATAACCAACAACGTTATAATTATAAGAAGGATTAATTGTTCCACAACCGCTCGACGGATAACCTACCATTTAGGACAAGCCACAAAAAAACATTATGCATATGACAAATTTATAGCGTGTGATTTATTTATATATTGAAATAATCCAATGCGCTATATATATCATCATAAGGTTTGGATTTTGTTCTCCCTCCCTAACCTAAATCAAAGCTGCCTGTAATTACTTATATATACCTCCTCGGAGAGAAGAATAAAAAATCCCGGAATTCTAAATACCAAAATCTTCACTGCCTACGTTAATTCAATTCTCTTCAAGAATTAGCTAGATAGTACATATTAATTAGTTTGATTAAGTGTACTTAAAGGGTAATTAAGGCAGCCATGGCTCCAGCAGCTGCCGGAGAAAGGTCTTTAAAGGAGACACCCACATGGGCTGTTGCCATTGCCTGTGCAGTTTTCATACTTATTTCTATAATTATAGAACAAGCAATTCATGCTCTTGGAAAGGTATGTACCTAATAAATACGTATATATACATGTATAATGCAAGATTTCAATGTTTACTTTTATAATGACAGTGGTTCCAGAAACGCAATAAGAAAGCTATGCTTGAAGCTTTGGAGAAAATAAAAGCTGGTCAGTGTATATTTCATATAATTACTTACATTATGCTAATAAATAATTATTTTAGTTTTTTTTTTTTTCCTTTTGTGTGATGATAATTTCTCCTGGCTCTCTCTAGACCCTTTGATATATATAGTACATCCATGTATGCAGAGCTCATGCTTTTGGGATTCATATCTCTACTACTTACGGTGGGCACAAGATATCTTCCAAAAATATGCATCCCAGAAAAGTACGGAAATACTATGCTTCCATGTGAGCTAGAAGGCAATGGGGGCGGCAAGGACGATGATGGAAAAAACAAAGGAGGAGGAGGAGGAGATGGTGATGATAATGATAGGCGACGAAAGTTACTGGAATTTGCTGAAACCATGATATGGCGTCGAGTTTTAGCCGCCCCAAGTGGAGGAGATTCCGCTGCTTGTTCAGAGGTACGTACGTAATTAATTCATTAAATCAACATTAATATTATAATATACACATAATTAATAAAATTAATGTAACTAATTAATTAATGATTCTTGCGGGCCCCATCCTCTTAGAGCATCTCCGCCTCTATGGCAAATTGTCCGTGGAGATACGACATGTTGAGGGTGTGAATGTACATCGGAAAATTAAAGCTTTACATTTTAAAGGCTTATTATTACAAAACGTCTCTAAAATTTATGAAACTATCAGATTGCATTCTTAAAAAAATTTTACAAAACAAACGCACTATCAAATTGCTGCTTGTAAAGCACTATCAAATTTTTTTAGTCCTCTCAGATTGCATGCTTGTTAAGGCTTATTATTAATAAATATTTACATATCAAACGCCCTATCAAAATATGTAATAGGTCGAATTGTCATATAAACTATCAAATTCAAATATAATTTTTTTGCATTTAATGCTCATATTAGTTAGTATTTTGTACATGTGTAGGGTAAAGTGCCGCTGATATCTCCATCTGGGATGCACCAATTGCACATCTTCATCTTTGTGCTTGCTGTTTTTCATGTTATGTATAGTGTCCTTACTATGGCACTCGCGCATGCCAAAGTAAGTATACCATCACACTGTGACACGTACGACTGTGCGCTTTATTTTATATACACAGCACCACATGGATTTGAAATTAGAACTTAAAAAAGGAATTGTATGTTTTCTTATCAGACTGTCTGGCAATATAAATTGTTCGTATGGCACAATGAACAGGACCTTCGATCATATTTATTTATTATTATTATTTTTTGTGTGCATATTATCTAGATTCCCTGTATATATGTACGTAGAGCATGGCAAGAAATTGAGGAAGTGCAAATTGTGTAACTGCTCGTAATTTTGTGGCTTGGCAGTTCTCTAGTCGTGTCATGGAAATGTGATACGAGGACTGGACCACCTCAAAATCTTTTTGGATAGTAGAATTCCCGTTTAGATTTCAAATAAAAGTTAATAAATTAATTAGAAATTAAGTAATTTATTGTGATATATATATATAAAAAATTTAAAAAATTCATTCAACAATCCAAAATTTTCCCATCGTTTCTCATTAGAAACCAAACTTGAGAAAAGGGAATCTATATAGCTGTTTAATCGGCTTTTATGTTGACCAGATGAAGAAATGGAAAGCTTGGGAATCAGAGACCTCGTCCTTGGAATATCAATTCACAAATGGTATTAATTAATATTTTATTTTTAGTCTTTGTTTTATGCAACTTTCTTCATCTCTATCATTTTTCTAACATTTTCCATAATTTCTGAACTGATTTTAATTATATTTTTCTTAAAAGGGAAAATAAAATCTGAAAACCAAAAACCAAAGTGCTACCAAACGAGTCAATATGATTGAGCAATTTTAAATTATATATATTATTTCTTGTTCCAGACCCTTCAAGATTCAGGTTTACTCGACAAACTTCATTTGTGAAGCGTCATTCAGGTTTTTCTACAATGCCTGGAATAAGATGGATTGTAAGTTAACTTGTAAATTAAATAATGTGTAGAATCTTGTTCTTTATTTGAAATTAACCAAAGCTCTTAGTTGCTATAACAAAAAACACTTAACCAAAGTTTCTTGAGCACTTAATTAAAGAACCTCTTCCATTATCCATACATATATATATATATATATATATGTACATTGTAGGTGGCATTTTTCAGGCAATTCTTTGGTTCCGTTACGAAGGTGGACTATTTGACCATGCGCCACGGATTTATCAATGTAAGTAATTATATATAAAACCATCAGTTCTAGATCTCTTGGACACCATTAGATGTTAATCTAACAGTTCAAAAAAGTTTCTTAAAAAAAGTGTAAGAGTGAGTGAACCGTTGAATTTACATCTAACTGTAAGTGATTACAAATCTCTTAGACCCCTGTAGTCCAAGCGATCAGATACCATTTGTGATGAACTATACATACTTTTTTTTTTTGATATAGTTTTGGCCCAACCCTAAGTACTTTTTTTATTCTGGACATGCAGGCACATTTTGCTCCAAATAGCAAATTTGACTTCCATAAGTATATTAAGAGATCCATGGAAGATGACTTCAAGGTCGTCGTGGGTATTAGGTCTCTCTCTCTCTCTCTCTCTCTCTCTCTCTCTTCCTTGCACTATTGTTTATTAATTTAATTTATTGATTTTGCAGTATACCACTATGGATTTTTGCCGTGGTGTTTTTGGTTCTAAATGTTCACAGTAAATCTCTCTCCTTCTTATATCTCTCTTCCAAAACACAGAGACGTTTTAACTTCTAGGTGGTCAATCTATCATTAATACTTTTAAATACTGATAAATAAATACCTCCTATTTTACAGAATGGCACGCGTTCACTTGGTTGTCATTGGCGCCACTCGTTGTAAGTGCTATAGCTTCTTCTTCTTCTTCTTCTTCAAGTCCTCTATCATTAATACTTCTGTACTGCAGATTCTTCTTCTGGTGGGTACAAAGCTTGAGCTTATCATCATGGAGATGGCTCAAGAAATGCATGATCGAACTACAGTTGTTAAAGGCGCTCCCGTTGTAGAGCCAAGCAACAAGTTCTTTTGGTTTAATCGCCCTGAGTGGATTCTCCTCTTAATTCATTTCACATTATTCCAGGTGAGTGAGAGCTCAGAGTTTATTATATACATGAACTTCATATGTTATATATAAATTATTATTATATTGTCAGATTGTAAATACGGACCAACCATTCCTGCGGTCTAAGATTCACAATTTTTACAACATAAGTACACCATTTTGGCAAGAGAACATTGCTCTAATGCGTGCCTGCATGCATCCATATAAATCTTACGTGTATATATATATATATATATATATATATATAGGAAATGCTATATATAATATAAGGTTTCTAACAATTAATGGATTTGCCTGCTGCATGCACAGAACGCTTTCCAAATGGCGTATTTCTTATGGACATCTGTAAGTAATTAACCCTAAACCAATACTAGCTAATGTTGTTCCTTTTCTTAACTAAGAATTATTCAGAGGAATTAAGTAAATTATTATATTGGTAATTATGCGCACTCTCTGAACTGTATACTAACCATATATACTATGATAATATTTGCAGTCTGAATTTGGGTTCACATCATGCTTCCACGAAAACTTGCCTCTGATACTGACAAGGGTTTTCCTTGGGGTAGCCCTACAGATCCTATGCAGTTACATTACCTTCCCTCTTTATGCTTTGATTACACAAGTGAGTATTTCAAAATTAAACATCCCAAGCCTCTTTTAGAAATATGCATGCATGCTTTCATATTCATTTCGTCTTTTATACAAGTGATAATTTATTACTCTAAAGTAATGTAATTTACGGAAAATGGAACTTAAAATCAAGAGAGTTGGCTCGCCAGCCTGACCAGCTGACTTAACCCACATTTGCACATGCTTTCATATTCATAACATTATAGCTAAGTGGTCATCAGTCAGTCTTTCATATAACACCCAAATTTGGAGGAGCATTTTAGTTACAAGCACCTGAAAAAATTGTCTAAGTTTTTCTTTTTTGAGAAATTAATCTCTCTATAATATATTTAATTATCCATATTTATGCATGCATGTATCGTATCATAACGTGCAGATGGGATCTCACATGAAGAAAGCAATTTTCGAGGAGCAAACGGCAAAGGCTCTTAAGAATTGGCAGAAGGCTGCAAAGCAGAGAAAGAAGTTGAGGAAAGCAGGTGATGCTTCTTCCTCAGGGTTTGTAAGTGGGGAAAATACACCAAGCCAGGGTTCATCCCCACTGCATTTGCTTCACAACCAAAAGCACAGGTCCAATCAATCCGACCTCGAAAGCGTACTTAATTCCCCTAGATCGGTATCTTATCAATCTGACACTGATCTCTCAGAGAGGGAGGGCTCCGCACACGATGGGAATGGTATAAGATCAGAAGATCAACCTGCAGCACTAAGGAGAGAAGGATCGCATAGCGTTGATTTTTCATTTGTTAAGCCTTGATTTTTTATTTTTTATCCTTAGAAAACAACTATAACTCATCAAATTTTATACAAAAGAAGATAAAGGGAAAGGTGCATGTTCGAACTCTAAAATTTAGTTTAGGGATAAATTCTTAACCACTTTAAGGATTCAGCTTGTTGATTAAGTCATAAAATTTAAAATGCTCAAATTCTGAGGAACTTGTTTGTATTGAAATTTGAATTCAGGTTTAGTTAGAAATAGGCAGAAGTTAGATCAATTCTAATACCCTAATCAACTATTTAGCACTCTTCTGGTTGGAATCATAGCTATAGTTGAAGTCATTTCAAGATTTAGAAATATAGCCAAGTTCCCTTTTCAACTAAGATGAAGACTGATCTCCAAAAGATCAGGAAATATTCTGGAAGTTTTGAGAATTCCATTCCATCTACATAAATATGAAATTTTCGGTGAAATTTCAAGGAAATTTTTGATTTTTAAGCCCTTATTTTATACCCAAAAAAAGATTCATTATGACTTGCACGGATGCCGAGCAACCATCTACAGGAACTTCTCCAGGAGAGAACAAAAAGAACCAAGGCAGAAAATTGTTATCAATGCCTGAAGTGCCTCACATTTGTGAAAAGAAGTGAAACTCCATATTTGTTACAGCAGTCTATAGCATCCCCATCTCTGATGCTCCCACCAGGTTCTGCAATAACACTAACTCCGCTCTCACATGCTTCTTCCACTGCATCTTTCCAAGCTGTTTGTAAAACAAGCATCAATCAGATTAATATAAAGGCTCCTTCATGTTTTTCCACTTTAGTACAAGTTCCTCTCACTAAAAAAATTTAGAATTCGACTATTCCTTGTATTATGGATTAGTAAAACTATTTAACTTCATCTAGACTCCAATAATTATCAAATCAGTACTCCTCTGGCTTTTCAGTGTTAAATAATAGAAACAGAAGTTATTGCAAGAGCTAGTAATTACCGAATGGGAAGAAGGCATCGCTGGCCAATGCTGCACCCTTGACCTCTTCTCCTGCTTTCTTCAAGGCTATTCTTAAACTCTCCCGACGGTTTGGCTGGCCACTTCCCATACCCAACATACAATTATTCTGCCCATAAGTTAAGGATCAGATATTTGTCTAAAAGTACCAACCAATTCAATCAAAGCATCATACCAAGATATAATAAAATTGAGGGGGGTGGGGTTTTAAAGGTGAAACAAAGAAAGACAACCTTTGCTATTACAATTGCATTGCTTTTGACATGCTTGACGCACAACCATGCGAACTCTGCATCACCAAGCTCACTTTCTTGTGGAGCCTTCTGAGTAACAACTTTAAACTGTATATCTTGGGGAGTTAAATCATCCGAGTCCTGTGCTAACCACCCACCACCAACCTGTCTAAGTGAAAGCTTTCCTTTCTCATTTTTTCTTGCCTCAAGGATCCTTAGAGTCTTCGATTTTCCTCGGAGGATTTCAAGCCCTTTCTTTGTGTACTTGGGTGCAACCACAATCTCATAGAACATCCGAGTTTCACCATCTGTCGGGCTTCTAAACTCTCGGATTTCCTTAGCAAGAGCCTGCAAACATAGCAAAACCAGAGCTAAATAGGAAAACAGAGCAATACCGCAGAATATCGACATATATTACCAAGTTAAACTTCTCAGTGCTAGCCTTTCAGATTCAATCAGTTGGCTCAAGTTAAACTTGTCCAAGTGCGCATGCAGAACTTTCATTGAGAAGAAAGTGATTTAGCTAGCCCTTGGAGTCTTGGCTTAAGCGGTAAAGAATTGAGTGATTATGTTCAATTTTTTTTTTCAGTAAAAAATAATAATAATAAGGATTAGGGAAGTGCATAATAAATTGGATCTCATCTCATGTATAAATTCCAGGTCAGACCCTGAAAACTCCAACTCACCTCATCAACCTCTATGTTGAATGCTACAATGCCACCAAATGCACTCACAGGATCTGCTTTGACAGCAAGCGTGTATGCTTCAAGTATATCATCACGTGAAGCTACACCACAAGGATTTGTATGCTTCACAACTACACAGGTAGGATTCCTAAACTCTGACACACAATTCCATGCTGCATCGGCATCTAAATAATTATTATATGACATCTCCTGCGTGCAGAAAGTAAAAGGTTTCAATGCTGCCATCCCTATCAAAGATTTATTCAAAGTAGAATCCAATAGATAGGAACATGTCTTGCACCTTCCCATGGTGTTGGATAGCAGTTGCAATACCACCAGCATTGACCTCAGAAAGACTCTTGTCAACATAAAATGCAGCCTTTTGATGAGGATTTTCACCATAACGAAGGGGACTTTTAAGCAGTATAGGCACAGTTAAGCTCGGAGGGAATTTGTCTTCAAACAAATAAAGAAGGCTGTCAATCTATGTGGCCCATCATGACAAGAAAAAGATAAAAATGAACTAAAAGTGCATTTCCAGAGACATTACTATCTCCCCCACTCTCCTGCTCTCTCCCCCTCACCACACAAGCTAACCCCTTGTACTATATTATGAACATCAAGAGTATTGGAATCTATTAGATGAATCTCCCTCTTCTCTCTTCAAGGTCATTTCCATTAACTCATAGTTCTGTTTTATGAATATCGAATTGTTGACTCAAGATATTGCAATATACCTGATGATTTGACATGTCAATTTTGATTGTAGTGTGTACTTAATAATTTAATATGCAAATTTATAAAATATAAGCAAAGTTAGACTGTATAATTCACCCATAAAACTAGCCTTATGAAGGCTAGTTTATAAATAAAAACAAGCAAATCAAAGAAGTACCTTCTGTAGTCTGCTTCCACAGCCATTCTGAAACTGCAGAATCATAAGAAGCAACATGCTGGAAAGCCTTCCATGCAAGCTTCCTTCGGAATTGTTGATCAACCTTGTCTCCCGTAAGATATTCTAGCAATGCAGGATAGTCTTCTGAATCAACCACCACCAGGACATCTTTGTGATTCTGTTTAACAAGAATATTCATTTTGGAACATCAGATAAAAATACTGAAACAAATTTACATCCTAGATATTATAATAGTTATTAGGATTGTTGTTGAGAAAGTAAATTATGGGCCATACTGTATAAAACGTATTTTACATTCCTAGCTAAGCCAAATGCAGAATCTATATGCATCCATCCCTGGTGCTAGCTGATGGCAGGGATTTTGAAAAACTCTAGTGCCTATGAGCCAAGCACTCAGTAAAACCTAGTAAGATTTATAAAATTATGGACCAAAAATATGCTAGCACTTCCATTCTGATAAACAACCTTTGCAGCTGCTCTAATCATGGCAGGACCACCAATATCTATATTCTCAACTCCATCTTCAAACTCTATTCCTCCTGTTGAAGTAACTTTTTCGTAAAAGGGGTATAAATTCACCACAACCACGTCAAAAGTACCTGTTCAAATAAATTGTAGAAAATTAATTATAACACATTTTACACAAGAGAGAGAGAGAGAGAGAGAGTCATGCAGGCATGGTAAAAGAATTTACAGTTGAACTCACCAATTCCATGTTTACTAAGAGCTTCCATGTGATGCTTTTGGTCTCTTCTAGCAAGGATACCGCCATGTACATTCGGGTGTAAAGTTTTTACACGACCATCAAGCTACAATACAAATCTAACGTCATGTTACTAGTTCACACAATACAGTTAGAGCCCAATTTCAGATATTTCATAGTGTGAGTTTTCCAAGCAAGGAAAATCTGTCTCATGTAATCAATAAAAAAACAAGATGCCATACCATCTCCGGGAAAGACGTAATTTGTTCCACTTTAGTGACAGACAACCCAGCACTTTCTAAAGCAGATGCTGTTCCTCCAGTCGAAACAATTTTATACCTACAGTTCATTAAACCAACGATCATGAAAAACATATAAAGTGTCTTTATTTATTCTATTTGAATAATGCAATTGAAGTAAATAGTGTCAAGCTGACTAGCAAGTAATTGAGAATGTTTTACTCCCTAATAAATAGTAGTGCACAACGATTAACAATGACATAATACGAGGTGATAATCCTTAACCACAGCAAAGAATCAATATTTGGTGAAAAAAAAAGTAGCCTCCTCAAAATTACCCCAAGTCCTGAAGCCCATTGCCCAAGAAAGCAAGATCCTTCTTATCTGACAATGATATCAGAGCAAGCCCATTACCTGAAAAAAAAAAATTACATGAATCACAATTTAGGCTTTAACTTAATACTGGATAAAGAATAATGTTAGAAAGAGAGGGGGAAAAATGAAAGCACGAAAGAACAAACCCAGATAACATAGACATGCCCAAAAAAAAAAAAACACACACACACACACACACAATTAAAACATAGCACAAAAAATTAATAAGAAAACATAACATTGGAAATGCACAAGTATACCGGAGGCAGGAGATTTGGAGTCATGGGTTGTCACTGTAAAGGTATCCTCAGCCGCCATGGCTTTAATTGTTCTACAACTTGAGTGCAGCAGATGCGCGTTTCTGACTGAACAAGACTGTACGCCACAAAAGATAGAGAGAGAGAGAGAGAATAGAAATGTAAAGTTTTACGCATGTACAAATATAAACATAAATATATGTACGAAGATACGAAAAGAAATAAAGAAATTGAAGAGGCAGATACCGTGAGAAAAGAAGAAGAAGAGAAATTGGTTTGTATTTGCTTGTTGGAGGAGAGCAGGAGAAGATTGGTGTTGGGTGTCGTGGCAGCAGGAGCAGCAGGACCAACAGCCAGACCGAGACCGAGCATCTCTCTTTCGTAACACTTCTAAGAGAGAGAGAGTAGTTGAAGACAGTAAAGTAGAAAATGCGGAGCTATGTTGCAAATGTGGCGCCGCCGTTTATTTTAAGAGGGGGGAAAACCTAGCCGTTTCCTCTTTCTGTCCAGAAGAGGAGGCTGGCTGGGTATGAAAAATCAAGTTTTACAAATTACATTTTGACCCCATATTGTTTATGATTTTCACAAAGACCACATAAATGTTCAAATAAGTTCAAACTAACCCCTATCTGTATCTTGACCGTATCCTTGGTGTATTGGTTCTGTATCAACGCCATATCCCGTGGTCATCATAATAGAAAAGTCAATGATACATCATTTCCCGTACCAATGCGTATTGAAGCCGTATCGTACCCGCATCCGTATCTAATACTCACCACGGGAAAGCACAGATCAACTGAGAATACTAGTTTATCTCAATGTATGTCCAATAAATGGATACAGAATTCACAGGGAGGGATCAAGTATGACGTTGTTACTGCAAACTCAAACTTGTAAAGAAAGAGCTCTAAAATCTCTCAATTGTGTCTTCAGCTTGCTTGGAAGAGTATTAATCAGCATTCTATACTATAGCATATTAGATTTGGATACGGAAATATCTTCGAACATCTCATTGCAAATGTCAAATTGAAGGAAAACACTCGACACTTGAAACAGGCAAAAGAATAGGAACCAATTTTTAACACTTGCAGGCTGAGCATTCGGACAATTAAATCTTTTTTTTTCTTTTTTAGTTTCTTAAATGAAAAGGACTTGAGACAGATTCAGCTGACAAATATCATGTCTGCATTGCTAAAATCTGAATTACTAAAATCGATAATATGTCTGCACCAGCTAAAAACACTACCAAATTAACATTATAATTTATACACCCCAAATCCCCAGCAAGTAAAACCTAATCCTCATACAAAAAACTACACACCACCCAAGAGCCGCAATGCATCCTAAATATGTTGGCTTTACTTGTGGACCATTGACTTACTTTCCTTACACACTAAAGATTCCTATTATAATTGTAATTAATTTCTTTAATTCTTGATTTCCTACTATAAATAGAAATAGGAATTTATTATTTACTTGGCCACTAAGACTCTGTTGTATTATAAATTTGACATCTACAATGTGACACCCTGACCCTATTTTAATTACCCATTTAAATTATTAAAATTTATTTCATTAAGAAATTACAATTTTAACCCTCGAGGGTAGGGTTATTTTGGTCACTTTTTAATCCAGAAGGATTTTGGGGAGATGAATGGTACGATTGCGTGGATCGTGTCGATACGAGTTCATAGACACGTATTGGGCTCAAATCGAAGTTGTAACGAAAAAGTTACGATCTACGGAAGCCTAGTGGCATAACTGTAAATATTTCAAAAATGAATTTTTAAAAGTCTGATTTTCTTCTCTCTCTCTCTCTCTCTCTCTCTCTCTCTCTCTCTCTCTCTCTCTCTCTTTCTTTAGTTGGCCCCCCCCCCCCGCCCCCCCCCCCCCCCCCGAGCCCTCCTCCCTCCGCACGAACAGACCCCCCCTAAAATAGCCAATTAGATTTTGACCTCCCGTCGTCTCCACCGTCCACCTCCTGCCATAAGGTTGGTACCAAAAGGACAGCATCCACCTCCTCTCTCCATCCCACCCCTCCGCTGCCTTAACCGCCAGCCACCGTCACCAGAAAGATGAGAAAACAGACCGGTTTTAACCCAAATTTTCCGACATTCATTCCGGCGATTCCGGACACCAATTTCTTCGATCTAGGTATGCTTTTTCATCCTCTCAATGTGTTCTAGCTGATGGTTGGGATGATTAGGATCAATTTTTGCGTTTTGGAACTCGATTTATTGCTAAAGTTTGTCTGGTTTTCGGCTCATGTATCCGGCCAGTTCCGATCACTTTTTGGGCATGGTCTAAGAATAAAAGTTGCTCCACTCATTGTCTTGGTTACGTGAGTATATGTATTGTTGGGGGTTTCAAGAATTTTCTGGTCGCATGAATTTACTCTGGGTACCCACACGCTGCCGGCACTTGTGGCGGTTCGTGGGCACTATTTAGGTGACCCATTTAGTCCTAAATTGATCCTCATGTCGTACCGATCACGACGGTATGCTCGTATTTGAATTTGGTTATCGTTTGACTGTCGATCGGATTACGCATATTAGGCGTTATCTAGGTTCGATATGTTCGTACCGTTGGATCAACTCCAATTTCAAATATGTTGATCTAGACATCTCTAGGATCGTATAGGAATTCGGGGATAGTGAATCGAAGTCTCAAATGCTTCGATTTAATGATTCAAAGATTAGGTTAAACGGTAATCATCCGATCGTGTGATCGCAAGCAATCCGACCATTCCATTCGGACCAAACTTGCAGGACATGTATAAAAAACCTTGTTGAACCCATAGGAACTTTCAGATTGGAAATCGGAGGTCGTGGGCCCGGTTGACCAAATTTGGAAAGTTTGACCACTCGGTTGATCGAGCGTCTTCCGAGGTCATTTCACCTCTCGAAACACGTAGTTGGACCTTAGGAACGTCTTGTTCGTCGTACATATACTTTGAAGCCCGGGAAATTAGGAATTTATTTTAAAGTTCTCTTCGAAGCGCTTTATTTTAATCTAGTCCTCGTATTCTGAAATAGGTATTCCGACTTAGCATACGCAACAGGCAGACCCTCTCAGGTTTTGACTAAACTATATTTATACATATAAATAGATACATATTATATTATAATATATTATATATATATGTACTTACTCAATCATTCTTGTTTATCGGTTAGGATACTTCCTCGCTCACCTTGCCAATGGACACATGTTTCAAGAGAGTACTTAGGCAATCATAGGGAGAGGTTTTGAATGGGATGAGTAATAAAGTATCTTTATGAGATGACGGACTTCACTATGGTTTTGACTAAACTATATTTATACATATAAATAGATATGTCGATTTTGAATGCATATCGTTTTCTGCATCGTTTTCTAAGCAGTGGGGGGTTATATTAACTTGTTTTTAAATGTGAAATAAACTTTGTTTTTGTCTACTCACACTTTTCTGTTTTGCGCCCCCCAGACAGTAGATCGTCTTGAAATCGAATGGTTGTATCCAGTCGTGAATTCCGAGCCTGAGCTTATGTAGGATAAACTTTTAATCGTTTCTCTTCTGTTGAAATTTATTTTCATTTGTAAACTAAAATTCTTTATACTGCTCTGATATTGTCCATGTTAGGATTGATTGTAAGGCCGGATATGTAAATTGCATGATATTATCTTGTGTATGCTACCATATGAGAATTTTAAATGTGTTTGAAAATGTTGAAAATTTTGGGAATGTCCATTTTTCAAGGGAGACTCTGTCGAAATTTCGGCAAAAAGTCTCGTCTCTTTTAGTAAGTGGGCCCATCATCAGTATGATGTCAGAAATACCACAGGATTCGTTCCGGATTTAGAGGAATTCGAAGCAGGTCCTATCATACAAGTAGAGGAGTACACAGAAAATTCATACAAACAAATATTCTCTCATGGTTCGCATATTTTAGCATGGTATCAGAGCGACAATCTTGGGATTGCTGACTCTAGTTTCTAAACCCTAGCCACCACCATGGGTAAGGATGACTCTCCTAATCCTCACGGCAATAGCACCACTGCTTCTTCCTCTTCTTCTCAACCAATCATAGCCGAGTTAAGTGCCTAGGTGGCTCAACTCCTAAAGATGCAAATTCAGACCTGGAACCCGATCTTAAATCAGGATCCTACCTAGACAACCCTGAACTCGACTCAAACGACGACCCCGAACCTAACTTAGATGATGACCCCGAACCCAACTCAAATGACGATCCCAACAACACGATTACTTATGAAACTTCCACTGTACATATCAGCATCAAGTTGGATGGCACCAACTATGCCTTATGGTCGCAAGTTGTCGAGATGTATATCTCCAACAAAGATAAATTGGGACATATTAATAGTGATCTTCCATAACCTCATTCGACTGCTCCAACGTTTCCCGGCTGGCGCACCGAGAACTTCATAGTGAAGGGATGGCTTATCAATTCTCTGGAGTAGAGTTTGATTGGCAATTTCATTCGCTTTCTAACAGTAAAAACAGTGTAGGATTCAATTACCACGACCTACTATGATGGCACTAACATCTCTCAGGTGTATGATTTGAAACGACGAGTCTCTCATATGCGACAAGCTGGTGGCTCCATTGAAACCTATTACAATACTCTCCAAAGTTTATAGAGAGATATTGATTCCTGTCGTCCCAATATGATGGAGTATGAATGTGATATCTAGCGCTATAATGATCTTTTACAGGAAGATCGAGTTTACATATTTTTGGAAGGCTTTGATAATTGTCTTGATAAGGCCTGAAGCGATGTTCTTCACATGACTATGTTCCCCATCGTGGACCAAACTTATGACTATGTCTGCCGTGAAGATGTTCGACAAGCTGTGATGATGGGTTCATCCGCACCCACTGGAGTGGGCTTAGCAGTCAAGAGTGCTCCTCGATCAGGGCCAACTAGTCGCCCAAGACAGTCCTAGAATTTCTCTACTGTGGCCTACATTCAGATCCAGTCATATGTCACTGGTGTTGGTGTGCCACCTCCTAAAATCATCCCACCTTCCTGTCCCTAGGCTCTAACTGATGGAAGTGGGTGCACTCACGGTGGCAACCTTAAACATACCCACGACAACTGCTTTAGGTTGAATGGTTATCTTGAATTGTGGGAGGAACTTCGCGCTCAGAAGCTTAAAGAAACTGCCAGTAGTTTCGGCCGTGTTGCTCTTGTCTCTACTGAACCCCAATTAGCCTTGTTTCTGTAGGTAGACCCTACTGATAGCTCCACGCCTCTGGATGACTCAAGTAATTGATTATGGCGCCACTGATCATATGACTTTTAATTTGAATGATTTTTTGCAAACCACTCTACCCCGACACACAAGTATTGGCAATGCGAATGGACTTACTTATCCAGTGATAGGGGTTGGCACTGTCGCCGTTTCACCTTCTCTGTCCATTTCCAATACTCTACTCGTTCCATTTTTGTCCAATAAATTAATGTCTGTTAGTTAGGCGACTGAGCATCTAAATTGTTGTGCACTGATTTATCCAAATTTTTTTTACTACAGGATTTTCTCACCAAGGAGATCATTGGACATGGTACTAAAATAAGGGGGTTCTACTATATGGATGACTTCAGTATGGGAGGTGCTAACAATGTGAAACATCCGTATGATGACAAACACCCACAGATTTGGCTCTAGCACCGACGTTTGGGGCATTCATATTTTGGTTATATGAGACACCTATTACTCGAGTTATTTTCTGTATTTAAATATTCAGATTTTAAATGTGACACTTGCATTTTAGCCGAGAGTCACCAAGCATCATATCCTTTAAGTATGAATAAAAGTAATGTTCCTTTTGCTTTAATTCATTATGATGTTTGGGGACCTTCGCCTAGTTCAATTGATTCCGGTATTCATTGGTTTGTCACATTCGTCGATGATTGTACAAGGATGACATGACTTTATTTGATGAAAAATAAGAATGAAGTGTTTTCCATGTTCCACTTCTTTTACAAACAGATGGAAACATAGTTCAGTGCTCTAATACAGATTCTTCGTTCCTACAAATGTGGAGAATTTGTTAATCATAACTTTCAGACTTACTTCTAGACACATGGCATTATCCATGAGACAACTTGCCCCCAGACACTACAACAAAATAGTGTTGCCGAATGAAAGAATCGCCATCTTCTGAAACAGCCCGCCCTTTTCTCATTGGTGGCCATGTTCCTCGTCATTACTGGGATGATGTTGTCATCACTATCGTCCACCTTATCAACTGCATTCCTTCTGGGGTTTTGAATTTCAAAACTCTATTACAAATGCTCGTGCAACACAGGCATCTGCCCTCTGTTTTGGTGCTTACCAGTCACATTTTTGGATGTGTGGCCTTCGTTCATCTCCACAAAAATCAACAAAGCAAACTTCATCCATGTGCACTTTGTTGTGTTTTTTTTGGGTTATGCTACTCATCAAAAAGGCTACTCGTGAGAGCATATATTTCACCAGCCAATAAGAAGACGACACGTGGAAAAGGAATATTTCTTAGGTCAAACTAATTACCCTAATTAATTCCTATTTAATTAGGGAAATTATCTTTGATTTAAGATAGAAATATCTCCCTAAATCAAGAAACCAATCTCCACCAAATCTCTTGGAGTAATTCATATCATCTTTTTGGTGAAGAATAATCTTAATCAAATAAGGATTATTCTCCCAAAACCCTAGCACACAAGGAGGCTATAAATACATAGCCACACAAGACATTCAAGGTAATTCTAAACTCAACTCTCAAACCCTACAAAAATCCTTTCTCTCTCTTTCTCTCCTTACCATCACCACTCCCTCGCTCTTCTCACCCATACAGCTAAGTGCCACCACACACAGCTAAGGCCACCCAACTCTCTCTGTGAGAGAAAACTCCATCCATTTGAGCCATTGTAGTATCTTTTCTCAAAGATCTAATTGAACTAACTTAGGCATCAGAGGGCCTTTGGCCAACACCCTACAGGTGTGGTCTATTTACTCCTACTTATTTTGCTGGGATCAAGGAAGAAAGAGAAGGAAGAACGAAGGTGGAGGAATTAACCTACAAAAGGAAATTTGTACAAACACTATCGCTGTTATCACCCTTCTACTCGGCATACCTATGTCACTTTGGATGTGACCTTTTTGAAATAATGGATGTTCTTCCATGACCCTGCATCCAATTCTACTTTTCATGGGGAGATACGCATTGAGGAGGACAATTGAAGCAACTTGGAAGCAATCGATCATTCATGCTTTGACGATCGATCACCCTGAGATCTAGAGCACGAGATTGCTTTCGGCCAAGACATTATTGATAGCCCAAACCCGACAATCGATCGTCCCGAGTCTGGCTCAGGCGAATGCTTTTGACGAATAGTGATCAATCGCCCATGCAAAAAAGATCGATCACATGACCCATGCGAATCTGTTTTTGATTCCAGTCATTCTCCTATAGACAACTCAGAATAACAAGATGAAGACCCCCTATCTCACTCAACAGTACCAACGAACCAATCTCCTGAGAATATCTTTGAGGTAACTACTCCTACTACAATTGTTCATTTAGAGGATAAATCTATTGGATATCAATTACCTTTCAGGCAAACTCGTGGGAAGCCACCAAACCGTTATTCACCTGATATTAGCAAGACATCCAAGTATCCAATTGCAAATCATGTATCCACTAAAAAACTGTCTAAACCACTCAAGGCTTTTGTGCATTAGTTGTCTGATATCCATATTCCAACTAAGGTTGCTGAAGCATTGATAGGTCCAAGCTATAAAAGAACAGATGAAAGCTCTTGAGAAAAATCAAACTTGGACACTAGAGACTAAACTTGGACACTAGAGACTATACCACAAGGAAAAAGGACTGTCAGATGTAGATGAGTGTTTACTATAAAACACAATGATGATGGATCTATCGAGCGATACAAGGCAGGACTTGTGGAGAAATGGTACACACAGACCTATGGTATAGACTATGAAGAAACCATTGCACTAGTTGCAAAGTTGAATACCGTTATAGTCTTATTGTCCCTTGCAGCTAATTTGGATTGGCCACTACACCAGTTTGATATAAAGAATGCTTTCCTGCATGGAGAACTCACGGAGGACGTGTATATGGACATTCCTCATGGATATAATACTACTCAGACTGGAATAATATGTAGATTACGAAAGGCATTGTACGGATCGAAACAGTCACCGTGCGCATGGTTTGGACGGTTCACCATGGCAATGAAGAACAATTGTTTCAAACAGAGTAACTCAGATCATATTCTATTCTTGAAACATCAGAAAAGGGAAGGTAACAGTTTTAATAATCTATGTTGATGATATAATTATTACTGGGAATGATAAACATGAAATATCTCAACTATAAGACTATTTGGCTACTGAGTTTGGGATGAAGGATCTAGGTAGACTCAAGTATTTCTTAGGGATTTAGGTGACCCGATCGCAATAAGGCATATTTCTCTCTCAAAGGAAATCTGTCTTGGACTTGTTGACAGACACGGGAATGCTAGATTGCAAACCTGTGGACACTCCTATTGTTCAGAATCATCATCTTGGAGAATCACCAGATCAAGTTCCAACTAACAAAGAAAGATACCAAAGGTTACTGGGAAGATTGATTTATTTGTCACATACTTGACCATACATTGCTTATGCGGTGAGCATTGTCAGTCAATTTATGCATTCTTTAAGTGAAGATCCCATGAATGCAGTTCTTCGGATGCTTAGATTTTTGAAGTCTGAACCCGAAAAATGACTTATGTTCTCAAAATATGGTCATATGAATATTGATGGTTATTCAAATGCAGATTGGGCAGGTAACAGATAGAAAATCCACATCGGGTTACTTCACATTTATGGGAGGTAATTTGGTGACATGAAAGAACAAGTAACAGAAGGTTGTTGCTTTATCCAGTGCAAAAGCCGAGTTCAGAAGCATGACTAAAGGGATTTGTGAGCTCCTTTGGTTAAATCACTTTAGCCTCAAGCTTCTGTTTGATGAAGTGTTGATCCACCTCAACATGACTAAGGAAGTTGCTTACTAAACTTGGGTATAAAACCTACATCCACAATGAATCGCTTTTGTGACAACAAAGCTGCTATAACTATTGCACAGAATCCAATTCAACATGATTGCAGTAAACATGTTGAGGTGGATCAACACTTCATCAAACAGAAGCTTGAGGCTAAAGCGATTTAGTTTTCTTTCATGAAATTTGAAGATCAATTGACAGATATTTTGACAAAGGCGATTTCCAGTAAAGAGTTCCACAATTCACTGGATCAATTGGGCATTGAGACATCTATACACCAATGTGAGGAGAAGTGTTGACGTGACTTATGGATCATTGACTTACTTTCCTTACACACTAAAGATTCCTATTATAATTGTAATTAATTTACTTTAATTCCTAATTTTCTACTATAAATAGAAATAAAAATTTTTATTTATAAAACTCCGTTGTATTATAAATATGACCTCCTACAAAAAGAGGAATACACAAAATTCCTTCAAACAGATATTCTCTCATATTTCTCATATTTTAGCAAAATCAACTAATAAATCACCATGCATGGGAAAGTTATATTCTCTCATGTGGAGAACCAGTTCACAAATTAGCCTACATATATGACAAATTATTGCATCCACTAAATAAAGGCCGACATATATGATGATTATAAGTATAATCAATGCGTGCCCCAAGACAGAAACACATGAATTAATGCCTACAGGAACCAGACGCTACGATCTTCTGGCTACATGCTTTCCACTATGACGGGGCACCAAGATACGAGGCAAGCCGCAATATGTCACTGAAGACTCCACCAGCTGTGACTTCGGCACCAGCACCAGGTCCACGAACTATTAGGGGCTGCTCTTTGTACCTTGTTGTTGTGAAAGCAATGATATTATCTGCCCCAGATAATTGAGCAAAAGGATGATCATTCTTGTATGTTTGCAGCTTCACTGCCCCTTCCTCATTGACCATGTCGACCACCCCAACGTATCTCAAGACCTTCGGATATCACAAAGTCATCAGGAAGAAGAATAATCATTTAAACAAACCAATAACGAAAAGAAAAAAAAAAAACGCTTGTAAAACTAGAGCAGCTATATAATATTGGGTTGGCATATTCCTGCACAAAGAACTACAAAAATAAAAATATTCAAATTTTCCCATCCATTATTACCTAAAAAACAAATCCAGAGTACAGTTACTATCACAGAGTCGGAGAGAGACATCCACAAACCCATCACAGCATGTCAGACAAAATGGAAGAAATAATGCTGGGTCAAAGGAAACCAAAATGATATTGTTCTAATATTTATAAAAATTAACAATTCTGAATTCTTTTCTTCCTTAATTTGCTCATTGTAGATGGGATACCTCCAAAAGAAGAAAGAAAAATAAAAAGAAATTGAAACATTTTAATAGCCAGCGGATGCCCAGTAGACTCTACACAACTACCTGGTCAATGTAGGAATCAATTGTGGCTACTTTCAGATAGGTCAAAATTGTGGGTATTAGACGGGAACCAAGATAAGAAATGCATTTCAGAGATACTTACTTGTCCAGCATCCTCAGCTATCTGTCTTTTCTTAGCTAAGTCATGATCGAATTGTGGAAGTTTTTGCATAAATTCCTCTGCCGATGCACTATCCTGAAAACAGATCATCCAAAACTCCACATCAAAGGTGAAATTTTGCACTTCGCGAGGTATATTAAAATATCATTTTACCTTCAATGGTTCTGGCACAAGGCTTTCAACAGGGATGTCAGAGAGTTCCAGTTTAAGACCAGATTCCCTAGCAAGAATTATCACCTGCATTTGATGGGATACCTTAGGAGCCAAATCTTACCACAAAAACAATGAAGCAAAAATCATGATAGCTCAGGTTGGAGTCTGGGAGTGGGGGCCAAAAGCAGTACAAAGACGTTGAAAATCTTTGTTAATAATACAAACTACAGCGTCTCATATTTGAATAACTTAAAGCCGATTAAACGGACAAAACATCATCTCATTAGAAGACTCCATAATTTACTGGACGAAAATTTAGCACATTGTACCTTTCTACAAACATCTGTTCCAGATAGATCATCCCTGGGATCCGGCTCAGTATAACCTGCCCGCTTTGCTTCAGCCACCACCTCACTAAAAGTTCTTCTTCCTATAAAGTTGTTAAAGATATAACTCAAAGTCCCACTGCAACAGCAAATCATAAAGGCAAGACTTGTGTTAAACGCAACATAATGTGTGCATTTGGGAACATCAAGATTTTAAATGCTTAAAACAAGGAACTACTCTAGTATTATTTTCAATTTTTGCTAAGAGAAGAAGAAAAAGTACACATACCTGAAGATGCCTTCAATGCGCAATATTTTGTCACCAGTTTCAAGGAGACCTTGCAATGTATTGATAATTGGCAGACCAGCCCCAACAGTAGCTTCATAGAAGTAATGTGTATAGGATTGCCGTTGAAGAGCTCTTAACTTCAAATACTGAACATGGACATAAATAATGTCATGACTCACGAAACCCTCAAAGTTAAAATCATATGCAAGATATGCACAATATTATTGCCTCCTCATAATGCATTAAAGTTTTACTTATTAGTAACTAACTTATATTAAGTGAACAAACTAGCTCTTAGTATATGTTACCACTCTTCTCAATGTTGGAAGAGGTCCCAAGTTCAAATTCCACCTCCCCATTTGTTCCGAAAAAATAAAAATACTTATATTAAGTATGAGTTCAAACAGTAATAATAGTTTTTTATTTCCTGCAAGTCGATTTATGGCAATGCTGCAGGGGCACTGAAGAAGATCAAACAAAAGACTCATATAATATTAAGATATGAATATGAAAGTCCAAGTGTTAACTCATTAAAATCCCCAACAGAAACAAATGTAACAACCAAATTTGTACCCACAAAACAAAAACAAAAAAACATAACAACCAAGTTGGGTATAATTCCCACCCCCTTAGTTTTTATAAATAAAAAAAACTGTGTGTTTCAACAAAACAAACTTTGAGCTCTTTCACATGAAATTCAATTCAGGCAAACTCTGTGATCTTTCAGATTTTTTTTAATAAAAGTAATTCACATTAACATTGCATCACTTGTTGCACAGACATTTCTGACAAATTTATGTGTACAATTATTAGAATAATTACACATGTAAGTTGGCCGCTATTATCACAACTATGTTCAGAGAACAAAGTACAAACCAATTCTCTCCTAGACATATAAAACGAAAGCATTAGTGAATAGTGACCAAGAATCACCAAAGGGGGGGGGGGGGGGGGGGGGGGGGGGGGGGAAAGGGAAAAAAAATTGGGGGTTTTTTTAAACTTGAACAAAAAAAAAGTGGGGACCAATGATGACCATGAGCACAACTTGATAACTGTGTAAATAGTTTGCAAGGAAGATAAACCAGATTCAGGGTTTTGGTACAAAACCCCACTTAATTGGGTAGATGAATTGATTAAGGAAATGGAAGATGTTCTTTCTCAGTTACTTGAATTATATGAATTACCAAAGAATTTGCAATTAGATAACATCACCATGATAAAAACGTCAAACCATTTCCATGTATGAAACAGATATTACCTGATCAAGTGGTCCTGAATTTGCCTTCTTGTTGGGGGTGACTACATGTATTCCTTTCCGCAACCAGTCATAGTAATGGCTTGCAATACTAGAGTCAGCTGTGCAGTCAACCAAAACAGTATTCGGAATAAAATGATTCCCATGTATATGCTGCACAAATTTTTCCATATCTGCCACCACTCCTTTCTCTTTTTGGAGTTCTTTCCATCTAGATAGGTCAATCCCACTACAATAATAAATAAGAAAAATGTAAATTCATGGTTATGGAAATAATGACCATGATATATGGACTAAAAGTATTTGATCAATCATTACCAAACCATAAGAAGCATCAGGTGGCTTCTTTTCTTTTGTTAAATTAATATAAAAAATACAAAGGAAAAGGTTGGTGGCAGGATGCACATATGAAATCCTAAAAGAAAAAATGGGAGAGCCAACTTTTAAGCTTCAGCACAGATTGTAATAGGACCGTCAGAAGAGGCAATTTCCACTACCACGTTGGTCAATAATAAATTCAAAAATTTTGCATTAACAAACATGTATAAATTAGACCACTACCATTCCAAGGTGTAATTTAGATGATATGAAGCATATGATTTAATAATATTTCTTTGAAATCTTTTAACTTACGCCTCACTCAAAAGCATTGTCCTTGAGCCAGTGATTCCCATAACACGCAAATCAATGTTAAACTCTTCCTTGAGGGTAGCTGTCTGCAAAGATTAGAAATATTCAGTTTAGTGATTCACCCAACCCAGTACAAGAAAACAAAAGCACTGTGTCCATTAAAATTTTGGTTCAGAAGCAAGCAGGCAATATAAAACTCTGCTACTAAAGACAGAGAGATGTGTGTGTGTGTGTGTGTGTGTGTGTGTGAGAGAGAGAGAGAGAGAGAGAGGCAACATAAAACTATGCCAAACTTATATCCTTAATTAAAATTAGGAAAGGGTTTGTAAAACTAAATGTTAAATTGTTGAATGGCTGTAAAATGTTTTTGAGTATTAATTTGACTACACTCTTCTGTGCACAAGCAAACCACACTTCTGACCACATACACACGAGAAGAATGGATTGGGCATAACTCAACATCTTGCTCTCTCAAAACTAAATCAGACTAGAATAGGTACTCGTGTGCAAAAACCAGAAAAGGCCTCCAAGTTAGCACACAGAATGATAAATCTGACCAAGTTTAGGCTCTTCTAAGTAAGCATGTAATAAAGAATCATGCAATTTCATGGACATATGACACCACAAGTGCCTAATTGTACAAAAGACTGAAATAACAGAACAGCGAAAATGAAGGTACCTGATCCCTTAATTGATCAAGTAAAGTTCCACCAATCAGACCGGGTCCGATGATGCCCATTGCTATTGTGGTTCTTGAGAGATAAAATCTAGAGTGGACAGCTCTCAGGGCCCTAATACAATCCTCCCGCTTTACTACTACAGTAATATTGTACTCAGAACAACCTTGAGCTATGGCACGCACATTAATGTTTGCCTGCATTTTAAAAACAATTTAGATCCCTCTTTATTAGGGATAATGGATTATGATAAACATTTAGAATCAACGACCACAGAAGAGGATACAACAGTATACGAACAACCATGAATTGTTAAATTAAAATAATAGTCTGACTTATTGATAAAATTAATAGAAATATAATAAATCCTTAACCTTTGCCAGTGCATTGAAAAGAGTTGCACTAACTCCTGGGGTACTCGCCATTTTTTGGCCAACTGCTGCCAGAATACTACAGTTTGGAATGACTTGAACCTGAGAGGGGAAGAGAAGTACCGGCAGAGGTGCCACAAATCAGTACGTAAAAAGATTGAAAATGATAATCTAACATATACGAATTGAAAGAAACAAATAAAAATGCAGTGCAATCAAAATTTCAGTCATGGAAATAAGCTAGGAAGGAAATATACCATTCATAAGGAATCAAACAAATGAGAATATAAAATCATTACATGCAAGTTAACATTCATGTCACCAATTTCAACTCTTTTTTATAACTCTTTAACTGAGCCACATACATAGTGAGGGTCCAACAAGGTTTTTCATGTAATGGTATTGAGTGCCACCTAATCTAAGATGTGCAAATCTCCACCTTGGTCCTACTTACTATATGCCTGCCTCCAACTTACTTCCTCAAGTAACATTGCCAACCCAACGACATTTCCCTGCCACTAGCCTCAATTACAATTATGATGTATGCAAAGCTGATTCTGAGAAACAACTTTAATAATAAATTACCACTGAGAAAAGAAAGGGCTACGACAGTACAGCCATTTTCATCATTGTGAAGCAAACCAATGAACCAAAATATTAAGTGATTATCAGTAAAATAAACAAGAAACTAATTGTCAGTACACTGAGAAACCTGGTCAAGAAATTCAGTCAAATAAAAATTAAGCACCTGAGAAAGGCGCCCAGCATTCAAAGCCTCACGAAATCTAGACTTCAGTAACTCAGAAACAGCATTCACTTCCTTTTCAGGGACAGCAAAGCACACAGAATGCTCACTACTAGCCTACAGTGAACCATCACTAAAAACATTAAGCATGAAAATGTATACGGTTTCGACATACTATGAACTGAATATAGCACAGAGGATGATGTAACCTGAGATATCATAATAACATTAGCCCCGACATCTTTTACGGCACTAAATATAGTACTGGCCGTACCAGGAACACCAGCCATTCCAGTCCTGGGAGAGAGAGGGCAATGTTAAAAATGGGGGAATGTACATCTTTAATTCAAATGCAACCCAATCACAGTAATGCAGAGCTCACCCTTCAACATTTACAAGGGCCAAGTTGTCTATTGTGGCAAACCCTTTGACAAAGGACTCCAAACCCTGACCATCTTCATCCTCAGTAGAGCGACAAATTTTTGTTCCAGGTACCACGAGATTGAAAACATTTCGTATTATAATTGGAATGTCATATCGCATCACTGGGATGATGGTGCGTGGATGCAGAACATTTGCCCCGAAATAAGACTGCACATAGACGAATATTCTATGTTAAATTTGTGAATGTACCAATCTCAGAAACTTCAATAGTGAGTAATGAGGTTCACCATTTCCCAGGCCTCTTGATAAGACAACGTCTTAAGAATCACTGCCTCACTGACTGCAGATGAACATTTCTTATTGTTTAAATCCCACAGTAAGTCAGTAACATTTCAACATTCTTAAAAGGCATCAGCCAATTATTATCACAAAACAAAACAAAACAAAAATATGTACGGTTGTCATTGTATAGAAAGTTACTTTAAAATGGTTTATATGTGATAATGTTTACCAAGTACAAGGGCTATACAAACCTTTTCTGGGGTCTGCACTATAGACTCCATCAACATCTGTCCAAATAGTGACTTGACGGGCCCTGAATAGAGCACCCATGATAGCTGCGGAGAAGTCACTTCCATCTCTCTTCAAAGTAGTAGGAATATTTTTAGGTGTGCTAGCAATAAAACCAGTAGCTACAATTGTTTTCGATGGATTTTTGGAGTACCATATCTCAAGTCTCTCTTCGGACTCCTTGAAATCAGGATCGACTTGATTAGAACTAGTAGGGTTCACAATAAGGACTTCCCTTGTATCCATCCAATTGCAATCCACCCCATTCTGCAGAATGAAATAAAAAGAATAACAAAATATATTAGTATATCAGACAACTACAAAAAGAAACATTTAGCAAATGCTCTTGAAGAATAAGCATACCACCACCAGACCTTTCTAACAACACAGGACAACATCTGAGCTGACCATAACTCTCCATGTCCTACAACAAAATCTGTAAAAGATTCTGTTGCATGACCAGCTGCCATAAGCATGCATATTAGTCAATCTGATACGATCCAACCTTAAGTTTAACCAAAATTAAAAGATCCATTAAGAAAATTAACAAGTAAATCTAGATTAAGTGTCATATAAATATTACTAGACAAAGAACAAATTCTCCATAACACATGAATTGAGGATGTAAGTTGGAATAAGGCAAGTGCTTTACCACTAGGGCACTAACCCTTTTATTTATATTCAGCCATTCTGTCGATGTATTGTGATTAACCAGGAAGTGAAATGGGAAGGATTAAATAAGTTATTAATCCCACTACTGAGAATTCAGAAAAAAGAATTAGTCTTTCTCTGACAAAGAATACTAGCTGATATTCATATCGAGAAAACTAGGTGTCGACACAGATACTGGGCAGGTAAGGCTATTTATTCCCCCTTATCGGTGATATAGCCCCGATATTTATCAATATCAGACGATATTTGCCAGTACCAGCCAAATACCCAAGAAATTTATTTTTCGTTTTGCAGGTAATTGAAGGAAAAAGATGTGAATTCAAATGAAAAAAAATTCTAATCACTGTCTAAGATCTGTAATCAAGTCAAATAAGAACCAAATTACACCTTAATTGAATACCCATCTACTATGCCAACCACTGAATCAAACTAAATACCCAAATAATCTAAAGATTCTAATCCAAATACCACCAAAAATCTGACTTACCTTTGTACTCCAATGTTGAAACAAACTATGCATAAGCATAATTATGCATAATTTATCCATTCTAATCTAAGTTTTATTTTCATGTGCGCAGATTATATACACGTACATTTCGTTATATGCACATCTTATACTAGTATATTTTGGATTTATTTGTTTAATTACATTCATCAATAATGTAATTAACATCCAATGAAACTTTTATTTCAAAATTCCGTGTTTTTAAGCCAATATCTGTCTTTTCTGACAGATTTACCTAACATGATACCAATATATACCCTGAAACATCCATAAATTGAAGGCCCAATACTATCTGCCCCAGCCGATATTTTCATCCTTGAATACAAACACATACACAACCGTAAACATGGAATGTTTGACTTATGCGGGGAATTGATAAAAACACACACCAAATTTACGTTCTGCGATAATCCATTTGAGAGTTCATACAAATCAGAGAGCCACTAACATCCCGATGTTTTGTGGAAAATAATAAATAAATAAAGCATATTCACATAACATTCCAGGTACAACGTGAGAGAGAGAGAGAGAGAGAGAGAGAGATCTAGTACCAATGTATATTGCTCGAAGCATCGCTTTCAGGTTACTGATGTCATGATTCAATTGTGCTAAGAAACTACCAAGTTCATCCCCATCAAGTAGATCACAGGCTGTTGATCTGTGCTTTTCTAAAACAGCATCTAGTGCAGATAAATAGGAATCGTCTCGTGACTGAGCCTTGTAGATGAGATCATAAATCATATCTGTTACCTTTGACATTGCAGAGACAACTATAAACTTCCTCTCTGAATCATCACTAAGAACTATTTTTGCAACATTCTTAATTCTTTCTGAACTTCCCATACAGGTACCACCAAATTTATGAACAGACCAAGTGTCACCTTTGGGAAGCTGAACTTTTTCAGGGGATGTGTTTACTGGAGTATCTACTAATAAAGCAATGAAAATTAGAGTTAGATGAAAACTTATACATACAACATCCTGAGGAAAAAAAAAATTTGGTTATGGAAAAAGGAGAGGAAATGAACCTGTAACTGATGCAAAGATCCGGCTTTTTAGCGTCTTTTTCCTTTCCAACCCAGAAACAAAACCCATTCTGGAAAAGACAACAAACCTCCTCGTAAATTACTAAGTAATTTAAGTTAATCTGAAGTATTGATTACATGGAACAATGAGTTCATATGTGGTTGGCATTAGTAAAGCATTTTTTATTCTTTTTTTTCACTAGTCAAATAAACTTACAACACTAAATTTTGAAGTGAAAAAGGTGAATAATAAAACATGACTGTTTAATTGTACAATAAAAAGTAAATTTCTGAGAGTAAAATGCAAAAATTGTGACGGAAAATTAAACATCGGTTCTAAGAGCACAAACTTACGCTAAGAGCTTAATAAAAACATGATAGTTATGATCCGTGATAAAATTCTTGAAGGTTGGAACTTGGAAGTGCCTACCTGGATCATGTTAGTTATGATCCGTGATAAAATTCCTAACTAGTCAAAACAGAAAGCATGAATATCAAAAGAAAAATGACAGCTTGAAAAACACCAAGCAAAGAGCAAATACATAGTCATTGAGGAAACTCAATGCTATCTAATACGCACGCGCTTGCATACATAAGAAATAAAAAACTAATAAGTAATTAACGAAAAAAACCATATCAAAACTAAAATTAGAAAAATAAGAAAAGGTCACCAATAGCCTTTGGAATTTGGAAACAATTCCAATACTTAGGTCCCATTTTCTGCTGTGCTTTCACTCATCAGTATACCAATTTTGAAAATTTTAAATAAAAAACAAAAATCTTTGAGCACGATATGAATCTTCAGGACAAATTAAATAATTCCATCATTCCAGAATGGTAACATGAAAAATCAATATGGAAAAACAGTTCCACTTTTTAGATAGAAAGGCCTTCCATTTTCTCGAGAAACAAACAGAAAAAAGGAAGAATGAAGAAAAACTGACTGGGTATCGAAATAAGTACCTGCAAATAGGAGAGCGATGAGGGGGTAGAAAGAATGCATGGCATTGAGAGTAGCAAATCTTCTTCGGTTTGACATCGTGGGCCAATGCGTTGGGGGAGAGAATGTGGCCTGGATTAGAGATCGCTGAAGAGAGCGACGCCATAGCCTCTCAAAGAGAAACTCGAGTCGGGTCAGGAGTTTTTGTTGGGTTTTTAGTGAGTCTCAGTTTGGCGGCTTCGGCTAATATACGGAGGCGAATCGCGATCAAAAATGGTAGGTGGGGAGGGATGCGGTGCGGCGTCTAAACCTGTGGGCAGGATAGTGATCCATTTCAGCAGTGACACATGGCAGATATTTTAAAGTTTGATTTATATCAATAGTAGCTCATTTACCAACTTTTAGTTACCAACTAGTGTGACAAAGTCAAGGGTGTCGTTCCTGTACCACACCTTCTTAAGGTCCTATATGCCCATAGAGTATTAGAAATAAGGGAATGCCATTCTATGGGATTATTCTCAATCATTTTTCCCAAGTTCCTGCGGTTGCTTGGACAGCCTCCCTCATAAAATTCGTTCCTCGATCAGTCATGATGGATTCGGGTAGACCGAATCGGTGGATGATAATCTTTTTGATGAATTTTAACACTTCAGCTTGGGTTACTTTCTTTAGTGGGAATGCCTCCACCCACTTTGTGAAGAAGCCGGTGGCCACCAAGATGTACTTGTGGCCTTTGGACGACTTCGGGTGAATTTGACTAATCTGCCCAACATTTGAAAGGCCAAGCCTTCACAATAGGGTTCATAGGCCCGGCCGAAACATGTTGAACCGAACCATGCCTTTGACAATCTTGGCATCCCTTGGCATACTCGATGCAATGCTTGAGGATAGTTGGCCAATAATAGCCATGTCTCCTCAAAAGCTATCTCATCTTGATGCCGGCTTGATGAGCTCCGCATATGCCTTCATGGACTTCAGTCATGGCTATAAGTTGTTCTTTCTTGCCTAAACATTTCATAAGTAAGTCATCAGAGCCTATGCAGAAGAGTGTCTCATCCCTTATCACATAATATCAGGCCATTTGCCGAACTTATTGGCTATGTGGCCCATTTGGGGCTTTCAGATATGATACTATATCTTGCCTCCAATCATCTAGCATTACGATTAGTACCCTGACTTCCGTTGGAATCCCTCTTTCAAAAACGGAGGAAAGAGATCGTTTCTCTACCTTGAAAAGTTCTTCAGAAAGCCTTTCGGAGATTTGAACTCCTGATGCTAACTGGGCCATGGCATTGGCCTGAGAATTGTGTTCCCTCGGTAGTTGAGTGAGTGTCACTTCATCAAAATCCTCGATTATTTGGCTAGCTAAAGCATGATAACCGAGCAAGGCTTGGCTGGTTACCTTGTAATCCCCAGATAATTATTTCAAAACCAACATCGAATCCCCAAGAATAAACACATTGTTTATTCCGAAATCTCTCATGATCTCCAACCGGATGATCAAAGCCTTATATTCGACCTGATTGTTGGACCAATCAAAGTCCAGTTGGAATGAATTGCGAGTTCAAAAACCTTGAGGTGATTCTATGATGATGCTTGCTCCACCCATGTTTGACGTTCGAGATCCGTCGAAATAGAGACGCCATGGAAATAGACTCAACGTGTTGACCGAAAAATAGTCCATGTCTTCTATTTCGACACAAAGGTGAGCAGCCAAGAAATCAGCCAAAGCTTGTCCCTTGAAGGCCAATTGTGGTACGTAACGAAAAGTAAACTCAGCCAAGGCCATCGTCCATTTTCCTATCTGACCTCTAATAATCGACCGAGTAAGCATGTATTTTATCAGGTCAGTCTTGTCAATTATATGAACCGTGGAAGGCAACATGTAGTGCCTCAATTTGGTTGAGGTGAAATACAAAGCCAAGCAAAGTTTTTCAATCGCAGTTAGAATTCGGCTAAGATAATACACCGCTTGCTCCTTCTTATCATCATCGTTGTCTTTGGCCAAAAGGCTTCCGATGGAATTTTCTAAAGCCAAAATATAAAGCTTCAAGGGTCGGCCTCGTTTTGGTGGAATGAGCACCAATGGTTTAGTCAGATATTCTTTGATGGAATCGAAAACCTTTTGGTGGACTTCATCCCATCTACATTTCTCTTCCTCTTTGAGTTTTAGCAAAGACGAGAAAGGCTCGACCTTCCCGGTTGAATTAGCTATAAACCTCCTAAGGAAATTTATTTGGCCTAGAAAGCTTTGCAACCTTTTCTTATTTTTAGGGGGTGGCGCATCAATGATGGCCTTGGCTTTGTTTTTGGCTATCTTGATCCCCCTTTGGTGCACCAAGAATCCTCCGTTGACATTCGACGGGGTGGCTGCTTGAAGAGCTTGAAATCTTCCGTTGTTGGTAAGCGTTGCTCGACCAAGTCATGGCTCAATCCATGCATCTCAGTGTAATCCCAAGCAAAGCAATCCTTGAATTCTCTCAAAAGCTCTTCCATTTTGGTCCGAAGTTCTGGCTCCATTAGGCCACTAATGTAGATTGGCCGATGGTTGTCTTTCATTCCTAGGTTGATCTCCAATAACGGATCTTAAACTTCCGCCTTTGAATCATCCATCCCAGTTGGCGCCAACTCAACCTCCTCGAGTTCAAGTGCATCATCTTCTGGACCTTCGTGGAGGAATTCCACCAAATGAGCTGTGGACCCATGTTGAACAGCTCTCTCGGCCCAAAAACCATATAGTCGTCTCAAAATGTCTTCCACCGCGACTCTTTTCTCTTCCTCGATGGTTCTATCACTCATTAAGAGAGAAAAAATCAGCCATCCTGGGGCGCTCCCTATCTGCTTGGGCATCATATGCCCCTAAGTCTATCAATTTTTGGGCCGAGACTCCCGGAGGTCTGCCGTTCTTATCTGACCCTATGAAATAAAGAGAACCAAGATCATCCTCGTAAAATCTGGCCTCCACCGCATTGGCCGAAGCCATGAAAGGCCGTGAGTAAACCTGAACTAGTCCAACGCTCCTATCCTCGTGCCAAAATTGTAAAGTCTGATGAGGTTAGGAAGGGACACACATACTTTCGTAGATCCAATCTCGACCCAACAATGCACTAAAATGAGTCGTTGTTTTTACCACGAAGAAGGCTGTCACCCTGACTTTTCCTCCTACTCTGACTTGGAGTGGGATGATCCCCTTTGATCTTGTGGTATCTCCCACAAAGGCACTGACCGTTGTCTCGGTAGGGATTAATTCATATGAACTCTTCTTCAATTTCTTCATCACCGAGGCTAGGAGGATGTTCACCTTAGCCATTGTGTGAACTAGAACTTTGATCACTAGAATTCCATCAAAATAAGCACTCGCGTACAGAGGTTTAAGATGGGAAGCCATCCTCTTGGTGGGCATTTCATAGCACACCTTCTCCGGTATTTTCTTCTCTAAACCTGGCACAACGATTTGAGGCTGAGCTACCTCTGTCTTCGGGATTTCCCAAGTCACTTTGATTTCCTTTAGTTCTCCCATCTGAACCATGGATTCAACTTCATCGAACATGTCCCCATCCATGGAGTTTGGTTGACCTGGCGGAGCTTCGAAAAATAACGAAAGTGTGACGACCATGGCCTCAACTTCATCGAAGTCCCCAAACTTCACCTTGGCTTTTCCCACCTTCAACTTATTATCTAGTTGCTCCATAACTTCTTCTGTAAGTTCTTCGAAATACTCATTATCGCCATGCTCTTCATCTTCCCCATAAAGCTTTTCATCATTAGCCAAAGTGTCTTTTGGGTTTTCTGAAGCTTCTTTAGCCTCAACATTGGCCATTGCCTCAGCTTTTTCTTCCGCCTCGGGTGTTTGAACTAGGGGTGGGCATCAAAACTGGAAAACCGGAACACCGAACCGAACCGATGAAAAAAAATCAAAAAAAAAATCAATTGACCAAAAAAGTCAACAAACCGGACTAAACCGGTTCCAGTTTTACACCGCACCGGATTGGTCATTTTTTTTTTTTTTTTTACAAATTTTTAAAATCTAATGCTATATTTTACATTTTATAATTACTATATTTCCAAGTTCATCTTCAAAAAATATCTAAATGTATGAATTGGATTATTTGTTAATTTTTAAGCCAAAAAAATAAGTTATTTATTATATATATATTTAAATTTTAAAAAACATAATTTCTTTTTTTAAAAAATTAAAATAATAATAAAGTGTCAAAATTGGACCAAAACCGGTTAGAATCGAACCGGCGATTTTTGAATTTTTTTTTGCCTAAACCGGACTAGTTAAATAGTACCGGTTTCGATTCCGGTTCTAGTTTGAGGTGAGAACCGGACCGAACCGGACCACGCCCACCCCTAGTTTGAACATCGACCATAACTTAGTCCTCTTCTACCTTTGGCTTGTCTTCTTTCATCTGGAGGCTACCCCTAACATTCCTGACTATTTCATGGTCATTCTCTTTTTTCTCATCAACCTCAGGTGGTGATACCACCTTAGTCGCTACTTGACTTTTGAGAACTAGAGGCTTGGCCTTCAATTGAACCCTCCTAGATTTCTCAATTTTTGATGGCCCATCATCCAACCCCTTCATTGGCCCACTGGATTCGGCCTTGGTATTGTTTGCCTCAAACGCTCCAACTCCAAGATTGGTTCATCTAAGGTTGTTATCACAACTTGACCATTTGCTCATTGCCGACGAATCTTTCTTTCTTCCGCCGCTACTACCTCCAATGAAGCCACAGCATCGGCTTTGGCCAACTCCAAGTCTTCCAGTCGAAGCTTTTCTCGAAGCTCGACTAATCGGTTAAGTTGGGCTTGCCTCTCATTCGCCCACTCAAACTCAGCATTACATGAGGCAGCATATTGCCTCTAAGCCCTTCTTGTTTGAGTTTTGCTTAAAGGTATCAGAGGAAGCTTTGAACCTCTACTCCTATACCACTGACTTGCCTTGGTGTTTGGCATCTTGAACGTTGGAACGCCATTACCATCTATTGGGCGAGGTCTTGATACATAAGTCACCTCTCGATTTTTTCTTTTCCCACCGAAACCAAAATGCTTCTATTTTGGTTTCAGCTTGGGTTCAGCGGATCAACATCCTCATACCTTAGTGGCATCAGTTGATTTCTTCTCTTAGGCTGATATTGTGGCCTCTCGTACTTATCTTGATGCTCATGTAATGGCCGTTTGTTTGGCCTTATCTCCGTTATGTCCCTTGGGCTATGTGGGCCCTAATTCTTGGCCGAACTTTTCATCATGTTCTTCCCAGCACTTTTGGGCATAATTGTTTGGACTTGCTCATTGGCCAACTCCCTAGTTAGTTCTCTGGATGGTTCCTTGGCCTTTGGTGGAACTACCTCAAATGAGACCTCACATTGACATCGGCTGCATAACACAATAGCCTTGAGAGGTTCTCCCCTAATTGGAATCTTTTTATCTAGAGCCTTGGTCATTTCCGGATACATCTAGTAAGATCCACCTGGGTCTCCCTTGCTCTTCTCTCAGCCATTGCTTTTCCAGAGCCACCCAAGTCCAACTTTGGTCGAGGCTGATATGGTATTGGGAAGTTTTCATTCACCATGTTGGCCTGAGCATTAGCAAAAGGATTTTGATCGACGCCCATGATAGCTTTCTCTGGAAATTTCAAGACTTTTCGATCAATGAAGTCCTGCACAACATTTCAAAAAACAAGGCAACTGTTAGTCGCATGAGACCATACATTATGTCATTTGCAAAAAGTCTTATTTCTAAGTTCATTAGCTGACGGAATATCATGACCATTAGGCAATTTTATCATCTTTTCTTTTAAAATTTGGTCAAAGATTAGTTTGGCTTTCGAAATGTCAAAGGTATAGGACTTGGTTCCAACTCCCTTTTGTGAGGTTCCGCTAAACTTAGAAATCTGGACCGTCATTGGCCTCTGATCCTCGGAGGCTTTGAACAAAGCCTTGCATACATGTGGTCCACTAACCACGATTTCAGCCAAGTTTATTCTAGCTGATTCTTCTTCTTCCTCTTGTAAAACTTCCTCATTTCTTTCCTCTGAGTCCATATCTTTAACATCCACTACATGGACAGCTATGGTTCTAGATTTGGAAGGTTTTGGCAGATCTCTATAAAAGGTTGGCTGAGATGTCGGCCGGTTCTTTTGTTGTTCCTCCTTTAGAAGAGCTTCATATCGATCCACTTGATGTAGGAAGTCGTAAATATCGCAAAACCCAATATCTTCAAACTTCTTCCGGAGATCGAGCAATAATTCACCTTGCGCCAACTTCGCGAACTCATGTTCAGGCATGTTGACCGTACATCTAGCCCTTGCTTCTCTGAACTTCCCCAAGTATTCTTGGACTGACTCATTTGATCCTTGACGCATCTTGGCCAAGTTAGCCATCGAAACCTCTGGCTCTGGCTGATAAAATTGTTCGTTGAAGATTTGCTCTATGGTCTGTCAATTTGGAACGGAGTTCTGAGGAAGTTTGACATAACATGAAAAAGCAGCCCCCGTGATGGTACTTGGGAATAACCTTAATTTTAAGGCCTCACGATGTCCGATTTCAGCACATTGAGCTGTGAATCGACCAATATACTCCACGGTCGACTAAAGTTCGTCTCCTGAAAATAATGCAAAGTCCGGAACTTCGAATCCTCATGGAAACTCCTCTTGATCAATATGCTCCGGATAAGGCCTCTGGTAAACTGGTCTACCAATCCTCCTAGCATGAGGCACCATATCTTGGATCATCTGTTTGATTGCCCCTCGATTGATCGCTTGGTTTCCTAGTAGTGGATTATTCAAGTTTGCTTTCCCACCAAGATTATTCCATCCACCGATTCCAGCGAATTGGTTGATAAGAGGTCTATCGAAGTTGACTCCTACCCCCCGGTGGACTTGTAGACAGAATTGGTTAGAAACACAACTTTTCAACAACCAACTCGATAAAACCTAAATCCTTTTCAAAGGAAAACAAGTTTTCTGGATATTTACTCAGCCAGTTCCGACACTGATATTGATTTCCAATTTATTTGCATCAATTGAAGTTGTTGTCCTCAATCACATTGCAAATTATGACTGCCACCAAATTCTCCCCAAGTCTTCAAAGCGATGATCCACGGTGATGGTGATCCGTTCTGATCATATCTATTGATCTGACCCACTTTTGTTTACTTAATTTATGTTGTTTTTTTCCGTTTCTTTTGTATTAGAGAAATATTGAAGTCCTCATTTGTCTTGAATGCATAGGAAAAAAAACCTATATTGAACCAATTCCACATTCAATTCACAGTCATTTTGTTTAAAGTCAGTTTCTTGAGGCTCAAGTTACTTTATTTTCATTCAAAGTCTATTAGGGTTTTACACTGCTAATAGCGACATGCTTGCAATCTCATACAATCTCTTGCCTACTCCTGAGGCTAGTAGACTTGGGGTAAACAAATATATTTAAGTTCTAACCATAGGGACATAATTTTTCACACATTTCGTTCATTCCCTCATTTAAGGTTACATTGGGACATAATTTTTCACACAATTCATTCATTCCCTCATTTAAGGTTACATTCGAGAAAGGTGCACCTCATTGTAATGGTTCAGCGTGACTCTTGAATTTGAATAGGCTCAAGCATGACTCTTGAATTGACCTTCATTAATTTTTTTTTTTTTTTTTTTTTTCAAAGCATATATAATGTCCCCTTTTTTTTTGGGTCGAAATATACAACGTCCTTCACAAGGAGGTAAAGTGGAAATCTGAGAAATTATAATGAAAGGCTTCAAGAGGCTTGGAGCCATTAATCTCGAACAACAATTATTGGCCAATCTGTTAACCCAATAGAGTAAGTTTGAGCTTCTGACCCAAAAAAAAAAGAAGTTTGGGCATATACTCAGTCACAGGTGAAGGACAATTGGTCCAATATCGGATAGAAAAACTACCATTTAAATTAGAGAAGAAATATTTCCCAGCTAAACGTATTTCAAGCAAAAGGAAACATTTGGTAACTTTTAAACTAATAGGATTTCCCGTATGCAACTCGCACAATGAACAAATAGGATTTCTCTGCACAATATATGGCCTGTGATTATAACATAGCGCTTCTGGATTCTTACCTGTGCTGAAATTTGCAAATTCTACAATTTCATGCTCCCTTGTATTGTAATGAGGGTGAAAGTTCTAATGCATGATGTAAAAAGAACTTATTTCCTCCTCCCTCAACTCCCTTCCACCTTCAATAACAATTAATAATGCCATCAGATGCTTCAGATATTAGCATGACCTAAAGAATATTGCTAGTCAGGGTAAGATGCAATGTTTTTATTACAAAAATGAATATCATAAAATGGTACATGACAGAAACTGTAGAACCAACATGGACCAGCTTTGCACTTGGAATGGTGAACCTGCCTATACCAATAATAAAAGCTTATGGTTCAGCAAACTAACCAAAAACCACATAATTTACAACCAATGAACAAACTCTTACAGATTATTCACCAGTGGTGTCTGATTGGATTCTTTCAAACAAGCGATATATCATAGTAGACCTCGACATCTGAGGTTCCCTCTCCAGGACAGCAATCACATCCTTGACAGATATACTCCGAGCCACCCTTGTTTGAGGTGTGATAACTTGGTTCCTTCCACATTTTCTAAAAGTCCCTGCTTGAAAAAAAACTGCAATTAACAAAGCCTGCACAGAGGATGATTACTCCAGAAATGCACTACACAAAATAACTATAAAATTAAGACAGTACACTTATACACTACAGCTGTTAGATGAGACTGGTTGCAAGTAAACATATGATTGTTATACATAATATGATTGTGAATTTGAATAACATGATTATACTGCTCATACATGCCTAGAATTCCAAAACAGGAAAAGAAGAAAGAAACGTAAAAACATGTAATTAGCAATGAGAATGCAGAAGAAGCCTAAAGCTACAAGAAAACTCCGGGAGCACTCAAGTTTCCATAATGTTCTAACGGGTCTACCTGAATGAAAGGAAAAAAGTTTCAAGAACAAAGAGTAGCGAAGAAAGCTCCCCAACCTCCACATGGTTCAAATTTTAACGGACATAGAACTTGATGTGCTTTTGGATTTTGATTATTCGAATATTTGGGGATAACATTTTAAATGTAACTCAATACATGCCTACTCAGCCACTTAAATGAAATTAGAAGTTGTATTATGTTACTTGTGCAGATCCAAGGTGCTGGAAATCCCCTTGCTAATACAACTTCAAGAATTAGCTCTAGGAAGCTACAAAATTTATATCTAAAGGTAATGACTATGGCTACTAAAATCTTCAAAATCATGATCTGACAAACATTCAAGCTTAATGACACTAACCAGCTGCAGCAACTGGAGTTCCACCTCCCCTTTTCTCTGCTTCCTGATTGTCCTTCATAATTCTTCCAGCTGTTGATGTAGGCTTGCGGTTTACATCTTTACCTGGTTGGGACCCAGATGCCACATCAACCCCACCTTCACGCTTTTGCCGGGCTTGCTCAGCCATAAGTTGCCATTTTGACAACATGTCATCCCCTCCAACAGCAGCTCGGGCAGCAACATTTGCTGCTGTCGTCCTCATTTTGTCATCTTCCTCTTTGTTTGGCTACATCAAGCCGAAAGTTACAGAAGAATAATCTCTCTATTCATTCCAGAGGCAAAAATATATTGCTGAGCAGAATTCATACCTTAAATGATTTGGAGCGACCATCATCTTTGTCTTTATCACCATCAACTCCATTGTTAACCTCAGGCTGTATGCAGTCATATTATATACTTCGAACTAATAAAATGCGCATACACTCGTACAAAAATACTATATGCATGCATGTGTTTAGCACACTAGTAGTTTAAACCATGTGTACATTGTAGAAATGACAATATAGAATGCTTAAAGATGCTCACTTCATTAAGCCTTCGAAGCTTTTCTGCCTCAGCCTGCTTTTTTTCAAATTCTTCCCTAGCGTTCTGGTTGAGATTCATAACTTGTTGCCGAACATCAGAGGTAGTAATAGTGTGGTGTCTTGGTTTCTCAGCATCAACCCGCTAGCATAAGGAGATTCACTCAAAGTCAGGAAATATATAATAAGAGAAATATTGTTCAGCAGAAAGAAAAAAAAAAAATAGAAATATACCTGCTTTGACAGTCTGATCAAATTATTTATTAGTCCCCTCATTCTTTCCTCCACACACTGAAGATTCATTTACCTTGGAATAAGATAACATGCAAGTTTATCACAACAGAAAAAGAACTAGAAGCTAGCACCTCACCAGTGACAAACACCGCTCCACGTCATTGCTTATACTTTTCAAACCACATTTGACCACTGCTAAACCAACAAGCATAAATTCCAAATATCAAGCTCTGTTTGTTATTTCCTTTCATGACAGGAACAAATACGGAATTTTAACATTTCAATGATAAAGAGATAAGCATAGAGTATTAACTAATTTCGGCTAATTTTTTCTGCAAGGGAGCCTTCTGCAAAATCAGCCTTTCTTCTTCTTCTTGCACAAACTTTCGGGATGCTTCTGAAGCTCGACTATCCTCCTTGGGTCCAGAAAACAGCTGCTCTTCCTCTTCCTATTTTTTTTTTTTTTTAAATTCAAAGGATTATAAGCATGTTTACTGAATGATTGTCAATGGTTCACTGAATTAGCTAATCCTCCACGCAGGATGATTTGAAAATAACAAAATACCATACCCTAAGATTAACTCCACTAACAGCAGTGACATCATTCAGTTGTTCAATGCTTTGATCCAAAAAGTTCCCGGATAATTTTTGCTTCTTACTGAAAGAGGTCCAGAACACAATGTGTAAGGATTTAACAGAAAGTTTGTAAGAAGCAATTGAAATCATGCACAGAAAGCGATAACATCAATGTAAATCTATTTTACCTTGATGGCGGTGGTGAGGAACCAGGTACTTCAAGAGGCTTCTTTTGGCCAATAGAAGGCTTTTTTGGAGGTGCTCTATTACTAATCCCAGCAGTTCCAGAGGGTATTCGATGGCCTAACTGGCATAAACAGAGAAGCAGAAAATACATTAGTCCTTAATAAAGTGAAAAGATATTCATATCAAGTAAAACACATGATCTTTTAAAACAAATATTTGCATGCAGCACAAGTAAACTATGAAATTACTCCATCCAAGACATTTTTTAATATTACGGTTGAACGTTGAGACCTGAGTGGCACAATAAAACAATACAATGCGGAAAAAAAGCATATTGTTATGAATTTACATATATAACTACACCTGCAATACCTGTTATATGCCATACCATATCGACAGTGGTAGAGCCACTTGATGACCATGGATGGCTATGGCCCCCAATTTTTTTAAAAATTTCTCAGTATATGCTACAGGATTATGAAACATACGTACAATGCCTTGCCAAAACTTCCTTATATGACTATGTATATACTAAAGCGAAAGGTTTGGGTAATGGAAATGTAAAACCACGGAGATCATCTACATATATACAAGAGCTTGTGGAACCCACTCTGAATTGTATCTCAATTATCTGAACTGTTTATTTTTCAAGTCTTCATTCATAAATCACCATTGACAAAAAATTTGATAAAGAATAAATCATTAAAGGATCTAATTGTCAAGAAATAAAAATAACATGGTATTTCGGAAAACACACTGAAATTACTATGATTTAATCAAATGGTTAAAATATTCACCAATTTGGGTGATTTTTTTAGAGATGATCTTAGAGGTCATACCTAAAAACTGACGGTTCGGATCATTAAACTGCAATGCATACTAGGCTCTACAAGGGTGCCCCTATAATTTTCTTTTCGAGAATAACATCTATATATATACATATAGGCTTTCTATAGTAAGGATACCCCTATTTTCCTTACAAGAAGGCCTCTTGTTTATCCATGCAAAAAATCAGCTAAACCGGAAATTGTTTAGCCATTTTATTATCCACATTTTCATTTCAGTTTTATTTAGCGAACTTCGTTTTTTTTTTTTTTGGCACGTTTTAGATGACTAAACAACTTCGGATTTAGACAAAAATTTTGTGCACAGTTCTGATCATTGAAATACATTGTTTGGTAGCCCTATGAAGGATGTGTACACTGTTCTAACAATAAGGAGATCCTTAACATATAATAATTCTACGCATGTATATGCTGGAAGTAATCTTTCCCTGTATAAACTAATGTCTTTGTTTTCCTAATTTACAACATATATGTGACTAATTTCAGTTTATATATGGATCAAAATTCCCTTGAACCATTGGCCTCTATATTTTCTTATATTTAAAAACTAAATTTTCGCACTTCAATTCACAAACTAAAACTAAGATATGAATGCACAGGTCTTTATCCAAAACAAATTTTGAAAGAAAATTCCTGCTAAGACATAAGTTCACATTCTCAATAGAGTACTACTTTACACAAAAACACATCAATAAAAGCAAGGAAGTCTGCATCACAACCTAACAAATGCATATGTAGCAAAGAAGCATAAATGAAAAGAATGGAAGTACCGAGACATTAGTATCAACTTGCGTCATTATGGAAGGAGAAACAGAATTTGGGGGCACTGTGCCTGTAGAAGATGAAGTCACCATGCCAGATGTTGCAAATCCCATTCTTGAAGATTGCTTCTCTATAGACTCATCTGTTGAAATTCCAGGTAAAGCACTCCCCTGCTCAAGTTGAGCAGCAGAAGCAGAAGGCAGTCCTTGTTGATTAGATAATGGGGGCTTCTGCTGCTGCTCAGCAGTCTGATCAATTGGTTCCTGTTTTACATAAGACATTGATGACACAGGACCGGGATTCTGCTCCTTATTTGAGGACTGCCGAGGAACTGAATTCTGTTGTAAATTTGAATTATTTGTAAAGTGAGAAACAGATCCACCCTGCAGTCTACTAGGGTCATTCAGAGAATTTTGCCTCTCCAATTTTGACACATTAGTGATGTTCACACCCTGTGGTTCCCCACCTGACTGAGTTGAACCCATGCCTTGATGTTGTGGAATTTGCCTCAGTTGTGAATCATGAGGTTGCTGCTTGAGAGGCAATGTAGAGGTATTGATACTTGTCCCTGAATACGGGTGATAATTACCACCAGTACTTCCATACATGGCAAAGGATGATTGTGGATAGTGCAACTGTTGTTGCTGCTGCTGCTTATTAAGGATTTGTGGAGGGCCTGAGGAGCGCTCCCTTTCTTGATTGCCAGCTACCGCACTAGAAGAAGGCATTTGACTGACTTGCATTCCATGAGAGTCTGACGGACGTTCTGCCTCCCGCAGTTTTTTAGCACTGTTTTCGATGACTGAATGGCTTGAATCAGACTGCACTTGAACTGCTGAAGAGGGAATGTGTGATGGGTCTGTGGGAGGGTTGGCGCCTCTCTGATGAAGTGCAAATGAGCGAGGATCAGTGAACGGTGTAGAACCTACACTAATAGATGGCATCCTAGGAGGTTGTTGCTGCACTGAAGACTGAGGTGGTAACTGGTGTTTAGGAACAGGCTGCAAGGTTTTTATATGCTGGTTTTTAGCTTAGTTCAGACATAAGTACATTATTAATCTATTAAAATAATATTAAATTCATTATATACTTACCTGTGATTGTACTTTCATTACTGCCAATTTGAGCATCTGGTCCCCAACAACACTTCGAATGTGCCGGACAAAAGCATCCTTTGATATTTCATTGTTCTAGAATAGTTGAAATAGTTAGAAATCATAAAAATTAACAAAACACACAACACAATGATTATGTGTGTAGGACCCACCTTCAGTTTACCAAATAGAGTAGTAAGTTGCATGGCTCTGTCTTTATCAAGCTGGGGCAATAAGACAGGGAGTAACAGGCCAAATGGTACTTGTTTACTGCGATTCATCGGGTTGCTTGGCTGCTCCGGGATCATTGCCTGTTGACTACTCATCTTCTGAAGCTTTAAGTACTGAGATTCGCTTTCTGGAGTAGGTGTTACGTCCTGCTCATGTTTTGAGATTGGAATTTTCCCAGAAATCGGTATTCCAGCTGTTTCAGGTTTATGGAGGGGTTTCTGCTCTGCCTGCCCTTGTTGAAGATCACCTTGGGGTTGCTTCTGGGGCAAAGGAAATTGATTAAATTCATGTGAGGCATCCTTTTTTTGTTGTATATTCTCAGCACCGGACCCATATTGCTTTAGCTCCATTTCATATGAATGCATTTCTCGCTGTTGCGCAATTTTTTTGTCATGTTGCGTTTGACAAGCTGTGTTTTCATCCTGAGTAGCAGTATGGAACTGCGGTAATGACTGACTAGAAGTGTTATTGCTTCCTTGAGACAAAACTGCTGCACTATTCAGTTTCACATGTTACGTATAAACAATGAGTTCTGGGTATGAACATAAGCAAAACCCCAAGACAGTTAACAAGAGATTATGGGTGTAACAGTTAATCAAAATTTTCATACATTCTTGGGAAGTTTCTTGTTATGGTTGAAATGAACAATAGATCTTACGACAGAGAACAATTCAATGAAAAATTCATTTCAAATCACTTCTGATATTCTAGGATCAGAAAATGCCCAACAAAAAGAAAAAGTGATGATGGTGTAGTAAGTAGAACTGGAATAGGATGAACAAAATAGAGACAAACTAATGACCAAGGTACATTAATATTAGTGTCAACGGAAATATTGAAAGTTCTAAAACACAGAATATCAATACGATGAAACATCAAAAGAAAAAGAACAGAAATTATGAGAAAAACATGGTTTGAATAATGCATCAAATTATGCTTGTTAGTTAATTATCTACATTTTTACCCAAAAAAATAAGAGAAAATTGAAGTGCATGTATATGAGCCTTGTATGATTTAAGACAGATACAACGAACAATGACAAACCCTGCTATTCAAAATAAATTTATTTTAGTTTATAATGATGTAATACAAACTAACATTTGACACGCTATGTGGTGTTATCTTAATACATCGTCAAATGTTTCTTGTGATTGTTATTTTTCCTCACTACATTACCTTTTTTGTGCGGAAGAAAGACGCATTCAAAAGGCACTATTTTTCACTCAAAATAGCTTAACTTAGAGGGGTCTTGGATATTCAGGAGCCACTAAAGAACAAATTATATCAACTGATTAGTTTAATTCTCATTATGACAAGGTTTCGTTAAAAGGTTTTCTTTTTATTTGAAGTTTCATTGAAAAGAGCTATCCTGGACAATCCAAAGCAAATCTACATCTTCATTCGTTCACCTTTTGATTGGATCATTTTAAGCACACCATTTAACAATAAGCAAAAGCCTCACGACCAACTTAATTCCAGCATGGCAATGGGATTTTTGTAAAAAAAAGTAATGGGAACAATTACTATTCTTTCTAAATCATACTGAAAAACACATGCTCAACACTGTTAAGATAAAAATATATAAGGTCAACAGGACCCAAAAAACGCCTCACATGTTCGTTCCAAGAGATATAAGAATCACATCAAGCATCAAAATGACAAATTTAAGCTGTTCCATCCAAACCAATCATGCTGTCCGAAATTAAAACAAACACCAAAGCTAACTAATTCTCAGAATTAATAAATTTTAACAAAGTGTTCAAAGGGTAAACTGCAAAGAAGGTTAAGAGGGATACCGGAGTCTGAATCAGACGGCTGCGAAACAGACACATCTCCTTCTATGTCCCTGTTCAGAGCGGCCTGGAAGGCCTCCACATCGGCCCCCGAATGCATGGTTTCATCCTTTACACAAATTTTAAACAAAAGAAAATTTTCAGGATTTTAAATTCAAAGCTACATATTTAAATTCAAAGCTACAGATTGGCAGCGACAGAGAGAACCTCATCGTCTTCAAGGAGCTTCTTCATAATGGATGGGTCCATGATGAGATATATACACCACCACAAGCAAGTCTAGAAGGGCAATCTATATATCAAACAATAAAAGCAACAAAAAATTTTATAAAAAAATAACCAGTTAGCACCTAATAAGATCAACAAAGAAAGATAATTAATTGAGTAATTGAATTAAAATTAGAGTAAATATACCGCTTCAACAATTGACCAAATGCTGATACATATAGCACATCGAGCAATTTAAGTGTCGAAAAAGAAGAAGAATTGAGGAGGACGGGAAGAAGAACAGTAGGGGGAGCGCTGCAAAACTCGGTTCACAGCTCACGGGTAAAGAACTGAACAGAATAAGGGAGACGAAGAAGAACTAATCAACCAAGGAAGAAGAACTCAGAAAAGAAGAAAAAGCTGATTCTAATTCTATATTTAACTGAGTAGGAGCACAGGAGGAGGAGGAGAAAAAAACGACGAGGAGGGAAGGGGAATGCCTTTTAACAGTTACACACACGGGTGGGCATTTAAGGTTGCGCCTGACGAGCTGGGCTTGGCATATGAGACAGGCTATGGGCTATGGGCTGGGTTGATTCCCGTCGAGGTAAGCTATTGAGCCTTCTCCAACCCAAATTTTTCTCCTCAAAAAAATAACTATTTGGATTTTACCGGACTCAAATTTTTTTTTTCTCCTAACTTTCTGGACTCTAATTTTAAGTCCACAACTTTATTAAATTATTTAAGAATGGTTTAACTCTAATTTTTTTTTTTCATGGATAACTTTTCTTCATGTAATATTTTTAAATAACTTCGTAATTTAATTTTTTGAACAATTTGACCTAAAAAATTTGAAATTTCACAAATAGAATTTTATTCCAAAAGACAACACACAACATAATTCTAAAAAAAATACACAATACTTCAAATTCACCATACATGAAACCCAATATGAATAAACTAATAACCACCATCGTGGGGGCTTGTATAAGAATCCCCTGAGTTATCTTCAGGATTAACAGTAGATTGTGTGACCATGTGCATGTTCTTGCATAATTTCATCTTGTTTATCCCCATAATACTTCTTCTTTCTTGGAGTAAATTTGGACACGTCCATGGACATTATTTTTTGTTCTTAGGCTTCTTTATCTTGTTGGTTCTTATACGCATAAGCATAAGCTTGAACTTGGACAAACTTGTCTAATATGTTTAGCTTTCGTCTCCTATCCTCCTCGAAAGCAATACCTTGCTCAACCAATGATTACAAGTACTTATTCCTTGTTTGTTGAGAAGGGTTAGCCATCTTACCTTTTTCTTTTTTCTTTTTTTTTTCTTTTTTTTTTGCAGCCTTTTGTTTATCTCGCCCTTCAAGCCTTGGACTAGGCATGGTGATATCGTCTACGTCGTTATCCAAATTCACCATACTTGCACTAGCTCCAGAAGAACATTGTGTGGGAGGCTTATTTATATCGTTCCACTTTGGGCAATTTTTTAAGATTTTTCAAGCATGATACAACTTGAAAGGCCCATTTGGAGGCTTATTATCATTAAGAAATATCGTTTTCGCATACACGTCCTTCGCATGAAAAAATAAATTTAAGTTTGGAGTTGAATAAAATTACAAATATAAATTTAAAGCTTTAATAAGAATGGTTACTTACCACATCATGTAGATTTGAGCCACTTTGTGGGTTCATATTGGCCTTAGTCAAGCATGCCTTCCAAAGAGAACATTGTTGGTTGATAGTCTTGAACCCATAAGCAATGGCTTGGTATGTTTGTCGCTTGAGTTCACTAATGCCCAGATCATTTTCCAGAAACTTTTAATATACACGATTCCAAAATGTTCCGCTTGCTTGATTGGTGCCAATGGCCCCATCTTCACTGACAGAAACCCACCCTTTGCACAATGCCTCATCTTCGTGGGGCCTTCAATTCACACCTCTTTGAGATTTTGTGGATATCTTCAACAAGAATAAAATGAAATTGATGAGATTGACAAAGGAAAAATAAATTGAGAAATAGATAAAATAATTTTGATATATTATTTGAGAAATGGGTGGGTATTTATTGAGTTTAGAGTGAGTTTTGGGGTTGGATCTGATCTAGATTAATTTAAAATATTATTTTGATCATTGGATTTATTTATTTTTTTACCGTTAAAATAGCTTATATTTAATCTAGATCGTTGATTTAAGTTTATTAGAATATATAAAAATAAAATAACAAACGAAGTTTGAATTGTTGTCGTTGGATTCCAACGGCAACATCACCAGAGTTGGACAAGTGGCGCGACACAGTTGCCATAAAGCAGTAGCACAGCAGCAAGTGGGGCCCACGTCAGATTCCTTGCACATGGACTGCGTCAGCAGCAGGTGGGCTCCACCGAATTATTTTTGGGTTCAGGCAATAGCTGGATTGCTATTTGGTCCCAAGCTTGGGTTTCCCAAATTTTGGCCCTTTTTCTTGGGTTGGGAAAGATTTTGGACTATAATTTTGGATATTTTGGGTTTGGCCTCATGGGTTGGAGATGGCCTAAGAGCTAAGAGCTCGTCTAATGAGAAGACCCAAAGTTTTGGCTACAAGGAAAAACAGTTTTGGCTACAAGAAAAAACCCTTTTGGCGACCACCACCTTTGGTCACAAAAAGCTGACATTTCATCGCCAAAACCCTTTAGCAACGAAATAATTTCGTCGCTAGCTTGGTCGCCTAAGGCTCGTGGCTAAAAGTAAAAGTTGACAAAAGGCGACGAAAACTAATTTTCGTCGCCAAAACCTCTACACAACCAATTAGTTTCGTCGCCTTACAGTAATCAGTTGGTCGCCTATAAAGATTGGTTCCCGCAAAAATACCAAAATTTGCCGCGAATTGAGGAAAGATTGGGCAACCAAATAGATTTGTTTGTCGCCAATAGTTTACCGAATTTGGTCGCTAAAGCTTACTTAGTTGGTCGCTAAAGCTTCCTTAGTTGGTCGCTAAAGCTTACTTAGGTGGTCGCTAAAATATGTATATTTTATTTATGTTCTTTTTGTGATAATATTAACCTTTTGTTCATTAACATATTGTAATTTTAAAAAACAATAAATTTAGATAATAGATCAACAGAAAATGACATGAATAAAAGTTTCTCTCATTCAAAAGTACACGAGCATACTAGTTATTCAAGTACACATAACATATCCAAAATTAGTGTACATAAACGAGTGAAGAACTCTCCATTCAAAGACTGGAGGCCAAGTTCCATATATTCTTGCCCTTGGTAAACCCAAGTTCTACAATAATTATTTCCCCACTCTAAGATTGGGTTTCGACTAAAAAAAATATGCATGTATACTATGCCTTTTGTAATTCTGAGTTTGGTAGTCATGATCTTTAACACCTGTGGGATAGGGACTGTGATCTAATATCGTGGAATTCCCAAACGATACCAATTGTTGCTTGATCTTCTCAAACTCATCAATCATCTTCCTTTACAAAAGAAACAAAATAAGGAAATTCCAATGATCAAGAAGAAGCCAAAACCAAGAAAATTTGAATATAAAAATATACTTAAGAGACCAAAGACAAACAATTTTCGACAACACAATTACAAGAAATCTTGCCCAAAAGCTGAAATTCACAATCTTAACTAAATAAGCCATTAAAAAGAGTGGATCTACATAAGAAAAATGATTACTGGTCATCAATATTTAAGAATGTTCAAGAATGGTATTTGAACAAACTTAATAAAATTTGAATTCATTTTTCATACCTCTCAATATTAACTGTCTAAAGCATACTTTTGTGATAATAACAAATACCACAAATTAATAAATGTAAAGACTAATATCATGCATAGCACAAAACCATTAGAAAAAATAAATCATAAAATCCAAAGTATAATCCACTCATTAACCAACATGGGTTGCATAACTTCTCAACACAATACAAAACATGTATGCCATTTTAATAACTTTAAACAAACAACACTACAATGACATTAACAACCACTATTGTTGTTAATAAGAAAACAAATGGAACTAAGTGTAATGAGAAGAAGAGGTTCTTACCTCTTTATGGTCCTCTGTCCAAAACCACAAACCAAATCCTTCCACCTCCTCAAATAATCTGACATGCAAAAACAGTATATTACCTCAGTAAAATTTGACTCCTACATTGTTCTAAACACATTATAAGATAAAGAGAACCACAAACCCAAAAAGGGTATGAAGTAGTTTTCAGTAACTCATTGATGAACAAATATATATTTTGTTATACAATTTGGGTAGGAACACTTCAACTTGGGAAATTCACTAAAAACTCATTTTGAGGTAAAATAGTGCGGACTTTTCAAATCATAACTAGACATATAAAACTTCATCACATTAAAATTTCATGGCATTCGAAGTTAAGGAAGCATGTCAAAAATAAAATCCAAAACAGGCTTCAGCACTAATCTGGAAAAAAAAAAATTATAAAAAAAATTTCATAGTTCAGTACAAGAAGCAAGGTTTAAAAAAAACAGTGACACAATCATAGGATTAAACTTAATTTCATTAGACTTGATTCATTACATTTATGGACTAGAAGCAAACATAAGCAACGAGCAATATTATAGCAATTATTCTTTTACGGTTTCATTAGATAGAAATTGGGTTTTTTGGTTTGGGCTCTTTAAAGCAGTTTTGAGATGTAAAATAGGAAAGAGAAGAAAAGAGAGAGATTTTGGCTCTAAAAAATAGACTACATTTAATGGCTCAACAATGGTGCTAGTTTGAACTAGGTTATGCAATACGGCTAGGTCTATGCATAACAAGACATGGCCAGCAACCATTTTGTGAAAACAGGAACTGCCCCTTACCTCTTTAATTTAAGCAGCCTCATTGAACGAAATGCCCTTATTCTTCTGCATATGCATGTTGTTCCAGTTGCTAATGTATGTAGGATTTTTACCCTTCTACATTTTCCCAAAAAAGAAAATTGAGAAATACTTTCAGGGGACATATGTAAACCTTAAAACATATTAAGGAAAACATATAGTAACTTGAAGATGATAAAACAAGGCTTTCAATATTATATTTATGTAAACCCATGACACAAGTCAGAAAAAAAAAAAGAAGGCAAAAGCAAGATTTTTAGCTATCCATACCTCTTAAGCAAATATTTCAAACACCCTACTGCAAAAAAGAAAACAGAATCAGCTAGACACTATATTTTTGGAGGGCTTGAGTTCAAATTAGTCTTCAAACTCAAAATAGTATATGCCTTCGCCCTCTAAGTTTCACTAATCATCATAAAACAAAACATTATTTTTCCCTGTTGATTCAAAGAAATATTGTAATCAACAACACATCCATTTTATAGAGTCAGATTAAGTACAGTGAATAAAATTAGGCTTAACTTATGCCTCTTGTGTATTAATTAATAACAAATGATTATTCTTTACAATTCTTAATTATACATGCCCTAATTGATGATAAAACCATTTCACATCAACAAAACTTTATCCTAGAAGCTAATGGAATTACCCTTCATAAAATCCAAGCAACTAGTGATCATCACATGAAGCCGAAATGGTTTGTTAAAAAAGAAAAAGAAGAGGCTGGAAGAGATTTGAAAGGATTTCCAAGACTTGGAAAACAATGAATCAGACTGAAAGCATTAAACATAGCAAATGAAATAACTACCGGGTAAGTGTGCAAGTGAATAATCTCAAATTTGACACAGAGTCCACATCAAATGGACAACAAGGCACTCATATCAAATACAAGAACCATAACCTAACCCGCATACTGAACACATTACAAAGGAATACACAAACTGCATATATAAATATATGCGCACACACACACACACACACACACACACATACAAAACAGAGAAGAAAATAGTTTATAAATCATATATGGCCAAATAAATATTTCCAAAATAAAACTCAAATCATACAGAGCAAATAGTCATCATACCTAACAGAAAGGTAGCATATGAAGGAAATTGTGAGAGGAGGACTTTGCCAGTTCAATGGTTGAGGGGTTGCAATGACCTTGTTATTAAGACCAAAAAAAAACTCAGATTTTATTTTGAAAGAATCAAAATAAAAAATCTAGATAATTGAAGGGTAGATGATATCTGGAGAGTAGGAAATAACTCAAGCAATCAAAAATCTAGATTGGGAACAATCATGAAAAAGGAAAATTAATTTTATTCATATATCAAAAAGGAAAAATCAAGCACTGAAAATCAGTTCCGATTCAAATTCCTAAGTATTCAGTTCGAATTTTCCTTGGTTGTTTTCTCAGCAACCAAACGGAATCTACAGCTGATAATCAGTGCTCAAAAGAAAATTAACAAGATGAGAAGGTAAGCCAAACAAGGAGAACTCCCTAGAACCTTGCCGTTGAACCATGCAGTGAGGAAGACTTCGGAGATGAAGCCGTCGATTTCTGACCTTGGGCGTGCGAGAGAAAAGTGGAAGGGAGAAAGGGAAAACTGTCCATTTCTGACCCTAGGCTTGCAGACATCGGTGGCGATGTTGGAGCAGCAGAAGGGCTTGCAAGATGGAGAAGGGGTCTGAGAGGAAATAACGAGTTGGGATCTTATATTTTATTTTTTTTATTTATACTCTCTAGCTTAGCCCCAAAATAATTCGGTCGCCCATAAGCTAACATACATAAACGACGTCGTCTTTTTGGCTTAATCCTTAGCACAAACTGGTTTGCGACGAAAGAAAACATTGGCCGCCGATCCCACGAAACTTTTTACGCGCGACTTTTAATTTAGCGACGACACATGAAAACTTAGCCACACAATATTTTCATCGCCAACAAGTTTTGAGTTTCGCGCGCATGTTTTCAGAATTTGGCGACCAATTATATGTTTGTTCGCCAAGTCCTAATGAATTCCTAAATATTACGTATCTTTTGGCGACCACCTAGAAGCAGTTCGTCGCCAATTTATAGTTTTTGCGACCAAAAGAGGTTTTTCCTTGTAGTGCCCCAAGCCAACTCACACTTTCTCCATACTAGACTCTTGGCACGCATGCGCGCCAATACTGGCTTTGGGACAGTAATGGGCTAGTTCGAGACTAGGTACCATATGGCATTACAATCCGTGTCCCCTTCCACGCCCCTATCTCCCTAGGAATTTTCAAAAAATTACTGCACTCGTCCCGTTGTGGGGCTATCTTCCGAACCTGCCCTGAATTCTAGATTTTTTGTTTATTTAAAAAATACGTATCTCAAATTGATGAGATAAGTACATAGGCATCATAGGGGCTTAGATGACTCTCCTTTTATTTTGTTTGTCAAAGTTAAGAAGGGGAGTGGGGACTCACATATACGGCCACGAGTACCATCGGAGCTTGAACCCAAAACCACTTGGGAGCACACCAAAAGCCTGGGGCAATTCAACTAACACCCCATTGGTGATGACTCTTTTTTTTTTTCATTTAGTACAAGTGACAGTCTAAACTACAGGGAATAAAGAGATGAATAAAGAGTCAAACTCTTTTACTAAACCTAGACCAATAGCCAATAAATTTAAACAAATATTATACCTAAAAATAAATCTCATGAAAATGTGGCACTTCTATCCTAACTTTAGAACGAGCTGGGCTGAGTGGGCCTAACCATTGGGCCAAGTTGGGCTTTGGCCCATCTAGCCTCAGGCTAGAGGTGTTAAACGAACTAGGTCAGCCCGAGCAAGGCACAAGCACGACCCGCTTAAATAAGGCTCGACATGACACTATCCATATCTTTAGGTTGACTAACACGAGGCAATTAGGTCTAATGGGTCGGGCTGGGCTGTGGCCCGTTGAGAGTCGTCCAACCCAAGACCCTACGGGCCGATCGATCAGTAGTAATCCAAAGCCCATATGCATTGATTCAAAATGCAATGGGGTAGGTGGACATGAATGACGAATGAGCATATCTATATCGATAGTTCGCGGCCACCCAAAAATCTCCTGATGATGATGATGATGATGTGTTGTTGATGTTGCTCATCCTCCTCCTTCTTGTTTACTTGTCTTAATTTAATTATTTCCTATATGGATGATTGATTGAGTAGTTACTTACTAGTTAGTGAAAGTTGATCAAGTTGTCTTAGTTTAAACTGATAATTTGTTTCTAGTTTGGCAATGCCATGTTACTGTAATATTAATTCCTTTAAGATCTAGCAAACTATTCTAGGTCTCGTCATTTTATCATTCGCTAGCCATTGGCCATTCTTGTAAGAAGGGCTTCACACTCAATCCTAATGGAACACAAACTCATGTGCAAAAGTAGAAATCATAATCAAACTCTGGTAGTAACTCATAAAGGTTTAAAACATATTAAACAAGAGTTGTAGCAATCCTATGTATCATAATAATACAAGATATGAACAAGCTGTAAAGCTAACAAAACCAGTCCATGTGTGTTTCACAAGACAATTCTCACCTTAGTCTTTCCAACACCAACTACCCAACTTATCAACCATTACTGCTTAGGAAATTAATGTCAATTTATTATTTACTCTTCTTACTTAGGTAGTCGAATTGAATCAATTGTAAACTTTATAAAGAAAAAGGAAAAAGGAAAGGAAATGTTTTTGTTGAAATTGGACATAGCATACATAAATAAAAGAATCCAAGAAGATTTTTGCTCGTGGTGGAGGTGAAACCCAAGTAGGAAACTCCTTCATGCCCAAGCCAATGCCCAACATAGAGAGGAAAGAGGAGAGAGGATAAATGAGAAATGATAGATGAAATCTATAATTCATTGGAACAAACAAACTGAAAGAGGCCGTTGCCTGATAAGAAATTATATATAAAGACTTGCATTTGGGAACTTATATCACCAATGCATACTACATACCAATAGTCTTCTCTCTCCCCTTCCACTTCTTCCATAGCTCTTAGTCAGCTCATATCCACCTTTTTTCACCTGATATCCTGGCTTTGCCCCTTTACCCTTTTCTAGTTCTTGCTACCAAAATCAAAAATAGAACTTTAGAACTCATTTACTAGATGGTCAAGTCCCTCTCAGAAACAGAGACCCCAAGATGGCGCTAAGTGTATTTCAACAACAACAAAAAACTCATTTACTAGATGGTTGTAACGCTCACCTCAAACCAATTTGTTACTTCATTCACATTGAGGCTCGCACTCCTGCCCATGTTCTTAACTTTCTTCAGCTCTTCACCTTGAAGTAAATTAATCTCGTAGACCACGTTGGTGCATGTTGGCCACTTGCCCTCATTCATCAGCTTCACAACTGCTTCCATGTCCAACGACTCCTGGATGTAAACATCAGTAATCTCTTTGAGGTCTTCTTCAACCTCTTTCAAAGTATACCTATAATGGTTCAACCTCTTTCAAAGTATAACTGAGTGATCTTTTGTTCTTAAACAAATCCTTAACTAGAAACACATACCTAAATAACCAACTTTAGCAATGAGAGAAAGAAAATTTGCACCAGCTTAGAAGGCAATATAGACGAAAATCTTATGGATTAGCCCAACCTCCCATGGATTAGTCCAGGGTATTCATACAAATCCCATGGATTAGCCCAACTTCAGGAAAACTGTAAATTCTAATGATGTGAAATTCAATTGATTTTTTTGTTGTTGTTGCTAATATGATCTTTGAATGAATGTCTAGAAGATAGACGGTTCGGATTTTTGAATTACAACATGGACTGGACTCACAACCTAAAAGTGGGTCGGGCCGATTAGGCCTATGCTATGATAGGGAGAATGAAGATTATTAAGGAAAGTAAAGATACTATAAGAATAATATATGAGGCAGTACATAGTGGGTGTGTAGTGTCCTTAAACACATTGATCCAAAAAGACCCTCTCATTCTCAACAAAGTTTCACTAACAACCTTGAGAGACCCTCCCAAACATGTATCGGCTTTACTTGACGATATTGATTTTACCAACCTAAAGAGGATGTATTCAATTAAGATTTTAAAAGAGTTTAAAAGTCTAGGGGTATTCAATTTAGATTTTAAAAGAGTTTGTAAAAGTTTGGTTGTATTCAATTCAGATTTCTATTGATTTTTAAAAAAAACTACATCGAAATCTATATGTATTCAATCATGACTTTTTAGAAGTCAAACAAAGTTTAGGTGTATTAAAAAAGTTATTGATTTTGAAGGAAGTAATGAGTTGTCCAATTTTGTTGGAATTTAAAGTGGTAATTATAAATACCAAGCCCTAACAAACCTTATGTTAACCCTCAAAACTTTGAACGTGCTCCACTTTTCATAACCTTTGAATTCTGAACTCTTATCAGCTTCTTCCACTTAGCCAACATGCCTCTATCCATTACCTTCATAGTGAAAAGGCAACCAAGCCTTCTTAACTCAGCCAAGTACACGCTCCCTATATCCTACAACCGAGCTTCTTCTGAAGCTTGAAATGGCCCAGACCCAAGTCCCCATAAACGTTGCTACTGCTAACTTTGTTATCAGTTGCTGCTACACATGCTAAATCCTAATATTGAAATCATTTTTGAAGTTAAGATCTTTGAGGTTGCTGATGAAAAATTCACTATCATGGGTTTGGACGGTATTGGCTGGTTTGTCGATGGTTGAGGAGAGATTGCAGTTGCAGATGAAGTATTTGATAAAAGTTCAAAGAGAAACAATTAATGCAGACATAATGCACATTGATAGGTTTTGGTATGTAAGAAATTGTGGGAAGACCGATTAGGACTCTTGGTTAAATCATCTACCTTTTTTTTAATTTTAATTTTTTAATGTAACCTTTACTTCTTTATAAATTACATATGATTTCAATTATTGACAAAAATTATGCTGAACAATAACACTTATCACAACAAGTTACATACGATTTCATGTAATCTTGAGTGATAAAGTCCTTTTTATTATTATTTGGTATTGTACCTGTATTTGTCTTCTTACTTTGTTGTTTTGTTCACAGCAAGCTCTGCTTCTGTGTTGATTCTTTGGCTTCCCTAAATCCTAAAAACACCCAGACCTCTACCTTCGATCTCTCTCCGTGTCTATCCTCCTCTCACTCTTTGTTGTGCCATACAACACACCCATGTCTATGCAATCACAATCATTTGAATCAAAAGATCAATTTTGTTAAATAAAACAAAATTAAAATTGAAAGAATTTGAGAAATTGGAGCTATTATAGGGAAGACAAGAGCCGCATCGGGAAAGCCAAAGAAGGGAGCGGTTTCCTCACTGCTGAACGTAGAAAAAGCCATATATGTGTTGTTTGTGCAAATTTCTCACTGGAGAATATCCTCTTATAGATCCTCACCTTTTGAGCTTCATTCTCTCTCTTCCTCGGTTCATACGAAACAAATATGAGTAAAATACCACACCCGGGGAGGTATTGGCCAAAGGCTCTCCAATGTCTAAGTTAGTTCGATTGGAACTTTGAGAAACAATAGCTAAGAAAGGGTACAAAGTTTTCTCTCACGGAGAGAGCCGGGTGGCCGAAGCCGTGTGTGGTGGCACTTGGTCTTGTGGGAGAGAGGAGAGTGGTGAGGCCCGCAACTAGGAGAATGAGAGAGGTTTAGAGGGTTTTGCTAGGTTTTGCAAGGTTTTGCAATTGAGTTTCAAATTCCCTTGTGTGTTGAATGTGGCCATGTATTTATAGGGCTCTAGCCATCTAGAGTTTTTTCAAAGAATATCTTCCTATTTTGAAGGAAGATATTCTTTCCATAAAATGTAGAGATTGAATCAATTAGGGATTTGATTGGGATCAAATCACTAATTGATGATAATATCCCCAAAATAAGATAATATCATAAATTGGTGATATTATCTTTTAATTGGTAATTATATTCCTAAATAAAGATAATATCCTTATTTTTAGTATAAATTAATTGGCCAAATAAATGGGTTCAATTAATTGACCTAGGATATATTCTCTTCTTGTCCACGTAATGCCTTGTGATTGGAAGCCAGAACATTTTCTCCCACAAATGCCTCCCAGCTTCTTCATGGTGCTTGTGAGGCAGGGAGGAGATGAGAAATACTCTTAAGGCTTACCAACTGCGTTTGGGCTTTCTTTTTAAGTTTGATTTCTTTTGTAAATTGGGCTCCTAGTTGGAGTTGGCTTTTGACTTCTTCTTGGAGTTTGGCTCCTAATGGGAAAAGGATTGTGATTCCTCCTTGACCTAGAATGCCCAACCTTTATAAATACAAGGCTTCTCTTCACTCTTTTTCAAATTGCAAACTTGTTTTCTCTACTTTATGGCTTGAGAGAGATCTTGGAGAATTGTACTATTGTTGAAGAGAGGAGTTGTCGTGCACACCAAGGTAAGTCGAACATGTTTTTTTTTTCTTCTTCGCTGCGAGGACTGGTTGGGTGGGCTTGATCGGTTATTGTCATGATTGGCAGCGGTGGCGACGTGGCGACTACCGCGACCTTCTTCCATTCTTTTTTTTTTCCTTTCATTTGTGGAGAGGACCAATGGGCTCAGACCTGGCAGTGGCTGTGGCTGTCGACAGCTGCTGCTGCAACTTCCTCCCTTTTCTTTCTTGTCATGACATGGGCCTGGCCCGTTTAGAATGATGTGGCATAGGGCATTTGCCTGGGCTAGTACAACTCGTCCTGTGAACTCGCGAGAGAATATTCGCATGTAGAACCTTCACCTTTTGAATTTGCTTCTCTCTCTTCCTCTGTTTCTGCAAAATAAATAGGAGTAAAAGAACACACCAAGAGGGTGTAGGCCAAAGACCCTCCAATGCCTAAGTTAGTTCAATTGAATCTTTGAGAAACAATAGCTAAGAAAGAGTACAAAATTTTCTATCACAGGGAGAGCCGGGTGGCCAAAGCTATTTGACTGTTTTAGCCAAGGAAATTATGTATGGCATGCTGATGTTTTGGAAGTCAGTGGAGGATGGGAAGGCGAGGTTGGCGATGGTCCACTTGTTTCCGTCACTTACTGCGATGGTATGTCATACTTCTGTTAATATGCTTCCTTTTTTGTATGAATACTTTGATGTGTGATTAACTGCCTTCTGTCTTTTGCTTGCAGAGAATGATATATGCAAGAAACTGGACCATGGACCGGACATGGTTAAGGTTTGGGCGGGCTTTGAACATCCTTGCGAGGTTTCGCGAATGGTGCTCGTTATTGAGCAAGTATCAAGAGAAAGTTGGTAGTTTGCCCCTTGCCCAAGATGTTGAGAGATGAAAGCAGAATGCTCCAGACTCGGATGATCTGTAGGCTGAACTGGAGGAGTGCTCGAATGAACCCCCCTCAAAGAGGAAGGCTGACATTAAGTCCTCCAAAAATGAAACTGAAACTTCGCAGTCAAGAGATGTGTCTCCGCTGAGAAAGAAGCAAAGACTCCTTTCTGTTGTGATCAAGTCTTCTTCAACTGAGGTCTCGTCTGCTAAGAAGACTCAAAGTAGGAACTGCTCCTTCGTCATCTATTGGGTCAAGCACCTCGTCGATGTGGATTGCAAGAAGATTAATGGAATGTGGAATGTTCGGGATATTTTGCTCAAA